>NC_029776.3:59061849-59063491 GCF_000817695.3 Arachis duranensis | reverse complement strand
AGATCAGAGTCTTCGTGGTATAGGCGAGAACTGATGGCAGCATTCAAGAGAATCCGGAAGGTCTAACCTTGTCTGTGTTATTCTGAGTAGGATTAAATGATTGAATGACTGTGACGAGCCTCAAACTCCTGAGGGCGGGGCGTTAGTGACAGACGCACAAGAATCATTGGATTCTATTCTGGCCTGATTGAGAACCGACAGATGATTAGCCTATGCTGTGACAGAGCATCAGGGACGTATTTTCACTGAGAGGATGGGAGGTAGCCATTGACAACGGTGAAACCCTGCATACAGCTTGCCATGGAAGGAGACTTGCGTGTTTGAAGAAGAAGACAGTAGGAAAGCAGAGATTCAGAAGATGGAGCATCTCCAAACCTCAACCTATTCTCCATTACTGCGAAACAAGTAATCATTTCATGTTCTTTTGCTTTTCACAATCAATCCTGATAATTTCTGATATCCTGACTAAGATTTACAAGATAACCATAGCTTGCTTCAAGCCGACAATCTCTGTGGGATCGACCCTTGCTCACGCAAGGTATTACTTGGACGACCCAGTACACTTGCTGGTTAGTTGTGCGGAGTTGCAAAAGTGTGATTGCAATTTCGTGCACCTGTCATCTTCTCAAGGAATTGCAGGGAGGTATGTTCTTATTATTGGTTATGAAGATTGTAAATCGGGGTTTTGAAGTTTGGGCAATGGGCACAGGTATATTTAAATGACAAGTAAAATAAATTCACAATAATAAAATCTCTTGGTAAGGTATGAGAACTGGAAGTCCTATCCTTGTTATCCTTATCAATTGTTTGATGTATGGGGAATTGACTTCATGGGGCCATTCCCACCATCATACTCAAACACTTACATTCTGGTGGCAGTGGACTATGTATCTAAGTGGGTAGAAGCAATTGCTACACCCACTAATGATACAAAGACCGTACTGAAATTTCTCCAGAAAAACATATTCAGCAGGTTTGGGGTTCCCAGAGTGCTAATCAGTGACGGGGGCACTCATTTCTGCAATAAACAGCTACACCTTGCTATGGTTAGATATGGAATTAGCCACAAAGTGGCAACTCCGTATCATCCACAGACAAATGGGCAAGCTGAAGTCTCTAACAGAGAGCTAAAGAGAATCCTAGAACGGACTGTGATGGCCCGTAGAAAGGATTGGGCAAAGAGCTTGGATGATGATCTGTGGGCATACAGAACAGCATTCAAGACTCATATAGGAACCTCTCCATACCAACTGGTGTATGGCAAGGCCTGTCATTTGCCTGTGGAACTGGAACATAAAGCCTACTGGGCAACCAGATTCCTAAACATGGATGCACAGTTAGCTGGTGAAAAAAGACTGCTCCAGCTAAATGAGCTAGAGGAGTTCAGACTCAATGCCTTTGAAAATGCAAAAATTTATAAGGAAAAGGCAAAGAAATGGCATGACAAGAAGTTGTCAACCAGAGTCTTTGAGCCAGGACAAAAAGTTCTGCTCTTCAACTCTAGGCTCAGACTGTTTCCAAGAAAACTCAAATCCCGTTGGATGGGTCCATATGTGATTACAGGAGTGTCACCATATGGATATGTTGAGCTTCAGGATATTGATTCTGACAAGAAGTTCATTGTTAATGGACAGAGAATCAA
>NC_029776.3:59046390-59060376 GCF_000817695.3 Arachis duranensis | reverse complement strand
GTCATTTACTCATTTCTGTACACCCTAGGCTACTAGTTTACTATTAATAGGATCTTTTGACATTGTATCAGGACCTTTTGATGACCTTATGACATTTTTACACGTTTTCTTCCACGGCATGAGTCTCTAAACCCCATGGTTGGGGGTGAAGAGCTCTGCTGTGTCTTGATGGATTAATGCAATTACTACTGTTTCTCACTCAATCATGTTTGCTTCCATTCTAAGATAATACTTGTTCTTAATCCGGATGAATGTGATGATCTGTGACAATCATCATCATTCTCAACTATGAACGCGTGCCTGACAACCACCTCCATTCTACCTTAGATTAAGTAGTTATCTCTTGGGTTCTTTAACCGGAATCTTCGTGGTATAAGCTTGAATTGATGGTGGCATTCAAGAGAATCCGGAAGGTCTAAACCTTGTCTGTGGTATTCTGAGTAGGATTCAATGATTGAATGACTGTGACGTGCTTCAAACTCCTGAGTGCGGGGCGTTAGTGACAGACGCAAAAGAATCACTGGATTCTATTCCGGCCTGATTGAGAACCGACAGATGAATTCCGCTATGCTGTGACAGAGCATATGCAATCGCTTTCACTGAGAGGATGGGAGGTAGCCATTAACAACGGTGAAACCCTGCATACAGCTTGCCATGGAAGGAGACTTGCGTGTTTGAAGAAGAAGACAGTAGGAAAGCAGAGATTCAGAAGATGGAGCATCTCCAAACCTCAACCTATTCTCCATTACTGCGAAACAAGTAATCATTTCATGTTCTTTTTCTTTTCACAATCAATCCTGATAATTTCTGATATCCTGACTAAGATTTACAAGACAACCATAGCTTGCTTCAAGCCGACAATCTCTGTGGGATCGACCCTTGCTCACGCAAGGTATTACTTGGACGACCCAGTACACTTGCTGGTTAGTTGTGCGAGATTGCAAAAGTGTGATTGCAATTTCGTGCACCAAACATCAAGAACATAATTTTGAAAAATTTTTGATGCAAAGAAAACATGCAAGACACCAAACTTAGAAATCTTTAATGCATGGACTCTAACAAACGAAAAATGCATATGAAAAACAACAAAAGATACAAAACAAGAAAACATCAAGATCAAATAAGAATCTCGAATCAATTCTTGAAGAATTCTAATTTTCAATCAACAATGAGTTTGATAACTCAAGAGTCACCAATTAATCAACCAAAGCCAAAAGGGAAAATATCTAAATTAAATTAAAAGCATTCATGTAAATAAAGCAATCAAACTACGTCTAAATATAAATTCAAGTCATAACATGGAAAGGTTCATAAGCCAATTGGGCAACATAAATCAAATACAAATAAAAATATTAGAGTAAATAAAAGTAGAAAATAAATATTGAAGGAATATAGAACCTGGAATGAAGATGAATTGAACTAAACTAATAGAAATCCTAAAATCCTAAATCCTAAGAGAGAGGAGAGAACCTCTCTCTCTAAAAACTACATCTAATCCTAAAATTATGAATTATCAGAGCCTCCTGAGTCTCTGCAAGTTCCCTGACTTTAATCTGTGTGTCTGGGCCGAAAACTGGGTTGAAATGCGGCCCAAAATCTCTGCCAGCGACTTTTTCAATTCTGTAGATTACACACTGGTGGACAAAATTTTGATTCATCAAAGTTGTATTCTTTGTTGTAGTATGGAATAATTATAATGGCTCTTTGCTATGTGTGGACACAACTCCGTTCAACTTAACCAGCAAGTGTACTGGGTCATCCAAGTAATACCTTACGTGAGTAAGGGTCGATCCCACAGAGATTGTTGGTATGAAGCAAGCTATAGTCATCTTGTAAATCCTAGTCAGGCGGATTCAAATGTAATTGGATTAGATATTTAAAAGATAAATATAAAGGGATAGAAATACTTATGTAAATTAATAGTGGGAATTTCAGATAAGCGTATGGAAATACTGTGCCCTTTCTTTTTCTACTTTCCTACTTCTTCCTTCAATCCCTCTTAATCATTTCCATGGCAAGCTGTATGTATGGCATCACCGTTGTCAATGGCTATATCCCATCCTCTCAGTAAAAAAGGTCCAAATGCTCTGTCACAGCACGGCTAATCATCTGTCGGTTCTCAATCAGGATGGAATAGAATCCCTTGATTCTTTTGCGTCTGTCATTAACGCCCAGCCTTCAGGAGTTTGAAGCTCGTCACAGTCATTCAATCCCGGAATCCTACTCGGAATACCACAGACAAGGTTAGACTTTCCAGATTCCCATGAATGCCGCCATCAATTCTAGCTTATACCACGAAGATTCTGATTAAGGAATCCAAGAGATACGCGCTCGGCCTAAGGTAGAACGGAAGTGGTTGTCAGTCACGCGCGTTCATAGGTGAGAATGATGATGAGTGTCACGGATCATCACATTCATCAAGTTGAAGTGCAACGAATATCTTAGAACAGGAATAAATGAAATTTATAGGAAAAGAGTAGTAATTGCATTAAATCTTGAGGTACAGCAGAGCTCTACACCCTTAATCTATGGTGTGTAGAAACTCCACCGTTGAAAATACATAACTGAAAGGTTCAGGCACGGCCGAATGGCCAGCCCCCCAAAACGTGATCAATGGCCTCCTAAGATGAAGAATAAAACAAAACTGAGACCAAAGATATGATCAAAGGACTAGGTGTCCAAAGATATCTAATACACTAGTAAAAAGTTCTATTTATAATAAATTAGCTACTAGGGTTTACAGAAGTAAGTAATTCATGCATAAATCCACTTCCGGGGCCCACTTGGTGTATGTTTGGGCTGAGCTTGATCTATCCATGAGCTGAGGCTTCTATTGGAGTTGAACGCCAAGTTGTAACGTGTTTTGGGTGTTCAACTCCGGGTCGTGACATGTTTCTGGCATTTTACTCCAGACAGCAACATGGAACTGGAGTTGAGCGCAAGTTTACGTCGTAAATTCCCAAATAAAGTATGAACTATTGTATATTTATGGAAAGCTCTGGATGTCTACTTTCCAACACCGTTGAGAGCGCACCATTTGGAGTTCTGTAGCTCCAGAAAATCCATTTCGAGTGCAGGGAGGTCAGATTCCAACAGCATCAGCAGTCCTTTGTCAGCCTCCTATCAGAGTTTTGCTCAAGTCCCTCAATTTCAGTCAGAAATTACCTGAAATTATAGAAAAACACACAAACTCATAGTAAAGTCCAGAAATGTGAATTTAACATAAAAACTAATGAAAATATCCCTAAAAGTAGCTTGAACTTACGAAAAACTACCTAAAAACAATGCCAAAAAGCGTATAAATTATCCGCTCATCACGCACGTCATGCGGACGCGTCACTCACACGGACGCGTCATTCAGCGTTTTTCTTTTCCATGCGGGCGCGTCGTCCATGCCTCCGCATAGCTTCTGCTTTTCCAATCCGCGCATCCGCGTCACTCATGCGGCCGCGTCACTGCGAATTCCTTTCTTCCACGCGGTCGCGTCGCTGATGCGTACGCGTCACTTTTCGCTGGTCATCTCCTCAATTTCTTGTGTTCCTTCCATTTTTGCAAGCTTCCTTTCTAATCTCTCACTCATTCATGCCCTATAAAGCCTGAAACACTTAACACACAGATCAAGGCATCGAATGGTAATAAGAGAGGATTAAGATTAGCTAAATTAAGACCAAAGAAGCATGTTTCCAATCATGTAATAATTTTAGGAAGGAAATATAAGTGCATGATAATTATATGAATAAGTGGGTAAAGACCATGATAAAACCACACAATTAAACACATTGTAAACCATAAAATAGTGGTTTATCAACCTCCCCACACTTAAACATTAGCATGTCCTCATGCTAAACTCAAGGAGACCAAATAAATGAGTAGGATGTACATATAAGGCTAAGTGAGCTAACAGAGTGAATCCTTGATTAGTCTAAGATCTCACCTAACATATACATATTTTATAAAATTTAAAATTCTTTACCTAGCTACCCAAATTTTCCCACTTTTGTATCACATGCTCATGTATCAAACTTATTTTTGAATTTTGTCTCATGTGCATTGCTTTATTTTGCATTTGGGGAATTCTTTTGTATCCCCTTTATTTAAATACTGAAATTTTTTTTATATACACATGGTAATTTAATTACTTTGATTTCACATGAGCATGCTTCCCAAAAATTTTTATTTTGAAATATCTTTATTCTTTTTAACTTTCTACCTTATTTCGATCATCCGTGTTCCCGTAAAGTTTCCCCACACTTAAAAAATTACACAATTTCTATCTTAAGCTAACCAAAGATTCAACTTGGGATTTTTATTTTGTTTTTTTTTTGCTTAAGGCTAGTAATGTGGTTATAAAACAAGAGGATATTTAAAGGCTCAAGGGGGCTAACAAGGGTGATGTAAAGGTAGGCTAATTTGGGAATGGTGAGCTAGAATCAAACAATGGCCTCAATCATATGCAAGCATGTAAATATACTAAATAATGGAGATATAGAATGGAACAAAGTAAAGATTGCAATTATAGAGAAGAAAACACACAAGAATAAATATTATGGTTAAATAATGTAACCATGTAAATAAGCTCAAAATTTTACAGGTTGTGTGTTCTTTGACTCAAAAACCATGTTCCAAATACAACTTCAAACAAGTTTTACACAAAAATTTGATTTTAAATTAGTGAAAATTTTTCAAAAATAGGGTCTTAGAAGAAACTCATTACTTTAACCAAGTAGTGGCTAAATGCATAAAATCAAACAATCATGCAATGAAACATGCAAATGCAATAATGAATAAACAAAGAAAATAAAACAATGGTGTTGAAAAGAAGAAAATAGCTAACCCATAGAGATCGGTATCAACCTCCCCACACTTAAAGATTGCACCCCCTCGGTGCATGCTAAGATATACAAGTGGACGGGTTGCTTCAACTGGGGCTCTTTTTGTTCCTTTCCTTGCCGGTGATTTGGGAGTAGCTTTCTCTTTACCCTTCTTGGTGGCCATCCTGAAAAGGGAAAAAGAAAGTAACTTTTAGAGCTAAGGGTTAGAGCAAGGAAGAGAGCGGGAAAGGTGGTAATCAATGCACAATAAAGAAGAATGACGTTAACACACGCTCATGAGTACATGTGAAAAGTCATCAATGGAAAATAGCTAGTGCATATGATAACAAGTGAATGCAAGGTGTTTATTGGCATGCTGGCAAAGGCATGAGTAGTATAGATCAAGCATTCAATGTCCAAGTTAGATTACCAAGTCTTTCAAACTAACAACATGTTTGTAATAACAATTATATTTAATTAATAAAATATAAAAAGGGTTTTGTGAAAAGAAAGTATTTATAGTAGTAGATTAAAAGAAATCTTAAAAATAGTGCACAATGCCATACGGGCGTTTTCACAAACACATAGCATGCATGGTAAATAAGCTATTTGAAAGTATTAAATTGAACATGCAAGCAACCCTTTAAAAATTAATATATAATTGTCAAATAATCCACAAAAATATAGAAAAAACAATGACCCAAATAAAATTCCAACACCAATGAAAATAATGCAATGAATGAAAGTATGCGATTAAGTAAAAGGTCCATGAAAGATAAGAAGAATGAAAAGGGAAAGAAGGGAAGAAGAAGTAAGTAAGAAAGGAGGGAGGAAAGATTAGGATTGGGGAAGAAAAGATAAAATATTTTGGCATATTAGGTTAAGGTGTGCGACGCTGGCGACGCGGTCGCGTGGGTGACGCGGCCGCGTGGTGCGCAATAAGGTCAGGCGACGCGGACGCGTGGGTCACGCGATCGCATCACTTGATTTGTGCTAGTGGCGCGAGTGCAACCTCGCATTCACACAACTCTCTGTTTTTGAGTTTGCCTGACTAAGATTTACAAGATGACCATAGCTTGCTTCATACTAACAATCTCCGTGGGATCGACCCTTACTCGCGTAAGGTTTATTACTTGGACGACCCAGTGCACTTGCTGGTTAGTTGTGCGAATTTGTGTAATGCCAAGGTACTGAGCTACCAAGTTTTTGGGGTTCATGACCGGGGATTATGAGAGTTGTGAAAAGTATTGTTCACAATTTCGCGCACCAATCATAACACTAAACTTAATACTTTGCTTGTCCTAAAGTGAAAAAAAAGAGAAAAAAATGCATTATATAAAGTGGGATTAAATCCTTCCTGAAGTTCATGCCTTTCTATGAAGTGGGGTTTAGCAACCCAAATGATCATCCTGAATTCTCTCTATCCTTAATGAATCTTGCATTCCTAGGAATGGAGGATCCTGAGAGTTAAGGCTTGGATAATATTATGAGACCCTACTTTTAAGTTTTTTGTTGATCGTTGAATCCTTATTTTGTACCAGAGAGATTTTCGGGTTGACAACTCTGAATGCTTCATTTTCAAGGCAACTCTTAATTATGGGTGTTCGATCGGTATTCCCGGGCCGGTTGACTCAAGTTACCGGGTGATAAGGCCCCTCTTAGATCTAATTACCCAAGCCACTCCTTGATATGTTGCACCACAAGCATATAGTTAAAGATTTTCAACTCCCAGCCATCGATGTCCATAGACTCTTTGATGATGAGTTTTCAATCGGTAATCCCAGACTAGTTGGTCTATGTTACCGGCTGATGAAGCACCCATTAGATCTAACTGCCCGAGCCTTGTCCTTGGACAATCACACCACAGACACATAACTAGGCTCTTTAACAGTTGATGCTCAGAGTTTTGCAACCTTTGATCTTTATCTTGATTTTGTTTCTTTGTTCTGTTTCTTTACTATTTCTTTTCTCTCTTTCTTTTTCTTTTTCTTTTTCACTTCAAGTTTAAGGAAGCTCTATGTCTTGACATTCCCATGGAGGTTCAGCATCTCCTAAGTCTTCAACCATTTCTTCTTCTTCAATAATTCTGGCTTCCTCCACTTGTTCCAGTACAAATTCATGCTCCTTACTGTCCACCGGAGTTTCTAATGTTTCCTTCATGCTACGTTTTTCATTAGATTGTCCACATGAAGCCATGGGGGTTCCTTGAGTGTCCGAACATCGGGAAGCTAATTGAATTATCGCTTGCTCCAATTGACCAATGGTTGCCTGAAATCGATCCACTGTTTCCTTGAAACGATCCTTTGTCTCTTGATGCGCTCAGCTGTCATAAATATGATCATAGTGCTCTTGGATTGATGGATATGGAGATGGTGAATATTGAAGTGGTGGTTCTTGTGAGTAATTAGGTTGGAATTGGGGTGGTTCTATATATGTTTCATATGGCTCATAAGGTGGTTGGTATGGTGGTTGAGGGTTAGGGTCATATGGAGGTGAATGGCGGAAAGGGGCTTGTGAGTATGGTGGTCCAAAGTCATGTTGAGGAGAGGGTTCATAGGCATATGGTGGTGGTTGTTGATAGTCCATTGGAGGTGGTTGTTGCCGTAAGGGTTGATCAAATCCTTGTGGCTCCTCCCATCTTTGATAGTTCCAACCTTGATGCCTGTTCTCATTGTAATTTCTTCTTCCTGCAACATAATTGTAACCAGACTCATAGCCAAAGGGGTGAGAGTTCATAGTAGTGAGAGAAAATAAAAACAAAAACTAACAAAAAGAAAATATTTTGAAAAAGAGATGATTTTAAAAAAATTTGAATTTTGAAAAATAAGATAAGATAAGATAAAAATTTTAAAATAAAAATCTGAAATTTTTTTTTAAATATTTACAATAACCAATAATAAGGCACACGTTTGCAAATCCCCAGCAACGGCGCCATTTTGAAGAACTGAAGATTGATGGTTTAGAAGTTATAGTAAACTCTCGTTGTAAGTATAGTTACTAAACCAAGCAATCAACCTTTCTTACAAACGTTTTGGTTGTCACAAGTAACAAACCCCTTTAAAATTGATAACCGAATATTTAAACCTCGGGTCGTCTTCTCAAGGAATTGCAGGGAGGTATGTTCTTATTATTGGTTATGAAGATTGTAAATCGGGGTTTTGAAGTTTGGGCAATGGGCACAGGTATATTTAAATGACAAGTAAAATAAATTAACAATAATAAAATCTCTTGGCAAGGTATAAGAATTGGAAGTCCTATCCTAGTTATTCTTATCAATTGTGATGAGAATTGAATTTTTCTCCCACTTTGTTAACCTCTAACTATGAAGGTAACTTAAGTGGATGAATTAATTCGAATCCTCAAGTCCCAGTCTTTCCTTGGGAAAAGTTAGAGTTATTGGATCTCGAATCAATTCTTGAAGAATTCCAATTTTCAATCAACAATGAGTTTGATAACTCAAGAGTCACCAATTAATCAACCAAATCCAAAAGGGAAAATATCCAAATTAAATTAAAAGCATTCATGTAAATAAAGCAATCAAACTACGTCTAAATATAAATTCAAGTCATAACATGGAAAGGTTCATAAGCCAATTGGGCAACATAAATCAAGTACAAATAAAAGTATTAGAGTAAATAAAAGTAAAAAATAAATATTGAAGGAATATAGAACCTAGAATGAAGATGAATTGAACTAAACTAATAGAAATCCTAAAATCCTAAATCCTAAGAAAGAGGAGAGAACCTCTCTCTCTAAAAACTACATCTAATCCTAAAATTATAAATTATCAGAGCCTCCTGAGTCTCTGCAAGTTCCCTGACTTTAATTTGTGTTTCTGGGCCAAAAACTGGGTTGAAATGCGGCCCAAAATCTCTTCCAGTGACTTTTGCAATTCTGCAGATGCCGCACGTCACCCGGACGCGTCATTCGGCATTTTTCTTTTCCATGCGGGCGCATCGTCCATGCCTCCGTGTCGCTTCTGCTTTTCCAATCCGCGCGTCCGCGTCACTCATGCGGCCACGTCACTGCGAATTCCTTTCTTCTGCGCGGTCACGTCGCTGATGCGTACGCGTCACTTTTCGATGGTCATCTCCTCAATTTCTTGTGTTCCTTCCATTTTTGCAAGCTTGCTTCCCAATCTCTCACTCATTCATGCCCTATAAAGCCTGAAACACTTAACACACAGATCAAGGCATCAAATGGTAATAAGAGAGGATTAAGATTAGCTAAATTAAGACCAAAGAAGCATGTTTCCAATCATGTAATAATTTTAGGAAGGAAATATAAATGCATGCTAATTATATGAATAAGTGGGTAAATACCATGATAAAACCACACAATTAAACACATTGTAAACCATAAAATAGTGGTTTATCAACATGACATATAACCTCTTTGAATTGAGATCCTAAGGGTTGTGTAGCTCATAGATTAGAAAATTGAGCTTAACATCTTCTCATGAACAATTAGTCAAAGGAATTGACAATTGATTGTGTTAAGAGAAATTGAGTTGCCAAGGAATTGGAACTCAATTATTGACAATCCGCCATAGATACTTCATATGATTGAGAAGGAGTGAGACTCATTGATTCAAAAGGAATCAACATCTCCAATCCCTTATGTTTTCTAGCTTTAATTTCCGTCATTTACTTTCCTGCATTTTATTTCCTTGCACTTTTATTTCTTTCATTTTACTTTTTTTGCTCTTTAATTTTCCAACACTTTATTTTCTTGCAATTTATATTATTGCCAATTACTTTTCCTGTTCTTTATTACTTTCTTTTACTCTCAAGTTATTTACATTTTCTGCTACCTATCATCCAACTATGCTTGTCTAACTAGAACAATCAACTTACTATTGATTGCTTAATCATTTAATCCTCATGGGATCGACCTCACTCTTGTGAGTTTTATTACTTGATACGACCCAGTGTACTTGCCGATAGTTAAAATCGAGAGTAAATTTTTTCGTCATCAGTAGTCCAAACATTTCCATAATCATTCCTCAAGCTTATTTCAATACCATAGTTGGCTATTCGGTATCACTCCTGATCTTAATCCTTAGTTCCCATTTTCATCTACTTATAGAAGCCCTTTAAGTAGTTAGAGTTGATTATTCTTTTAAATTACTCAACTCTTCTATGCCATAACTACACATTTTAAGTTGAAAAATACAACCGTAGTCTTTATTTATAAAACACCCCATGTGTGTTTCATCTTATATAACCAATGTTTTCAGCAAAACATTCACATAGAAATACAACTGTGTACTTGTTCCCAACTCACACAAAGTCAACTTTCATCACAATCAATCACGAATTCAACCCTTACAATGCCATCAAACAAATTAGAACCAATCTCTTCATAATCAAACATACTTAATATCTCCCACAATTTCCAACTTTATCAGCTCTCATCAATTAGTCATACAAAACAATTATAAATAATTCATGATTACTCGATAAGCTTTTCAAAATTCATAATGAATTGATCATCTTCCAAATACTATTTCTTACTTGCATGAACATTGCTAGGCATACTTGTGTAAATTCTAAAATTGAGGACTCGCTGGGAGTAAAGTTGCTCTCATTCGCAATCTGTATTCTTCAGAAGTCAGCTGAGACTTACTTGATTCGATACTCCTTGTTCTCTCTCTATCACGGTTTCAAGTTGAATTCCCTTCTTACTATGCACCTGGATTTTTCTCCTTGTGCCTTTTGTCATTTATTCTGAGACTTAGTGCAACCACCATACTAGACGTCCTTTTTCCTTCCTTGTAATCACTGTTTGTGCGGTGTGAATGCCTTTCAGTTTGATGTCTTTTCAGAAATTACCCCGAGCTTGGTAAATATCTCGTATAGTTACTGAATATAGCCATCAAGACGATAACTCATTAAGAGCAAAACTTTTGAAATGCGGAAGACAGAGTGTGTAGTATACGACAACAAGAAGAAATTTGGAGCCTTAGTTTTGCCAACCATATTGTCTATGGTTAAATCGACACATTAGGATGCACCATTTATTTTGGATGCCTAAATATAAGGAGTTTTCAAACCTTGAGAGGAGAGAGCGACCTCTGTGCCAAAATTCATCATACCTGAACCTAATGAACCAATTAGAAATACTATAACACCTTACCTAAGTACGTAGGAGGAGAATACATGTAGCATCATGATGTCGTAACGACGCCTCGGTAGAAACATTTTTAGCAGTGATTGAAGGACTTAATATCGTTAGGTAATCGTGAACCGATTGACCAATCCATTTACTCTTCGCTTATCATAGAAAACTACTCATCAAAGAAATTGATGAGACTATACCTCAGGATATAGTAAGGTGGCACGGTAAGTTAAATACTTGGTATTGAACTGACCCTAAAGGATTAAGCAAGACAACAGAAAGAAGAATAAGCAAATTTGAGTTGAGAATCTAACCGCGCAGATCCAACTAAAGAGTTGTGTGGATAAGAGAAGAGGAGACCTAGATCGTTTGAGGAAGGGAGTTACGCGTACACAAAAGTTACTTCAACATATTAGAAACGGTGAGCAGTCTAGACTAAGGGATTAAGGCCAGGAAGTATTGAATTAATAGTAATATTATGATAGATTAGGAGCTGGGATGGAAGCCCACAACTGGGGACTTGAATCCTAAATGAGATATCTACCCACACTTCCTTTTAGACAACTAAATCTGAATTTTGAAGGCAAAATTCTTAATTAGGTGGGTAGGATGTAAAACTCACAAAATTAGTAAATAATTAACTAATAAATTAATTATTAATTAAGAAAACTAGAACATAGAATTTTATAATTTAATGAGATAGAGCTAATTAAAATAATAATTTTAACACTAATTTTAAAGAATTTGGCCTAAGATTAGGCCGAACGGGCCAAACCAGACAAACCAAGCCTGTATTGGGCCCAATGCCAACCCAACACACATAAACTATTTAGATCAGCTCTCTTTCCCCTTCCCAAAACAAGAAAACATGTTGGGAATCTTGAAGTGGAGAAAAAATCCATAAACCATAACCCTTCACTCAAATACAAATAACTTTCAATCCGGAGCTCCGATCGCCGCACTGTTTGTGGCCATGCTACCAGCGCGAAAAGCTCTACAAAACCTGGTAAGTAATTTGGTAAGAACTACACATTTCAGTTTCAGTTTTCTCCTCCCCAAATTTCGAAATTCAATGTGAAATTATGTTGAATTTTCCTTGATTTCGATGTTTAGGTTTGAATTAGCTTGCAAATTTTGTTGGATTTTTCTCACTTAAGCTATGGGCAAGGTAAGCACCCTCAAACCCTTGGTATAAGTGTTGAATTAATGAGCTATATGTTAATTGTGGTGAAAATTGTGATTTTATATTGGAATTCAATGTTGGTTGGATGAAGATTGAAAATGTGGGGCTTGAATTGAGACTTGGTGATTAAAGGGTATCTTGGGGAAGTTTTGGAATCTTGGGAGCTTGGAGAATGTTGATTTGTGAGGTGTTCCAGGTTTATCGAGAAATCAACCAAGATATAATTTTGGTTTCTTGTATTTAATATATAATGTCTTGTGAAAACTTAGGCTAGATGACCATAGGCTAAGTGAAAATACATGAATATGTTAATTGCTTAGCACCTAGATGATAGTTGTTGCAATAGGTTGAGCATTGGCTTAGTGATTGATATGGGGGATGAAAATACAATACTATATGATGACTTAATGATGATTGGCAAGGTGTTAGGAATGAATATGTATATGTGATGAATTATGGATGCACTTGTTGGTTAATTGAGTAATTTATGTATGAGATTGTGTAATATTGGATATGGTTGATTGTGGTAGGATGTGGAGATTGTAGTATTGTAAATGTTATGTTGTCGTGCTAATTGTATGAGTGGAATGTTGGTATTGAATTGATTTTGGTGAAAATAAAGGTTTATAAATTTTTGTAAAAATTTTATTTTTAGCCGAATTTCAACTTGCCCTAACTCAGCTTCTGGATCCCCAAATTGTTTGAAACTTATTTCATATGAAAATTGGATTCATGAAGTGTATGCCGTTTGAAGAATGGATGAAAAATATTTTAAAACGAGAAAGTTATGTGCATCGAAAGTTCGGTGTGCAAAATTGAAATTCTGCAGCACTTAACAATTTTTACCTATTCTGCAGAACTTGCATACACAACCATTGCACACGACGCGACCATTCCTTTTGGGTTTGGCATCTCGCGTACGCAAGCAGGGTGCATGCGTAACAGTGATTTTGAGGAGTTGCGTACGCGAGCAAGGTGCATGCGTACGCGAGTAAGGTAAAACAAGCCCTTGCGTACGTGGTGCCCCTGTTTTCAGCAACATGAATTTTTGTGTTTTAAAATCTAATTTTGAACCTCTAAACCTCTATTTTTACTCTTTTAGCCCCTTGATCTTAGTGGTATGTCTAGTAGTAAGATGAAGCTAGGAAAAGGTGGTAACTTAGGGGTGAAGTAAGATTGGAAATGACGAATTATGTATGAAAAGTGCGAAGATATGACGTATATGTGATGCCATGGCCATAATAAATGATTATGCAACGAATATGAACAAATGTAAAGAAGTAATAATGATGAATTTGGGAATGAATGGACATGAAGATGGTATGTGATGAGCGGATAATTTATACGCTTTTTGGCATTATTTTTAGTATGTTTTTAGTATGATCTAGTTAGTTTTTGGTATATTTTTATTAGTTTTTAGTTAAAATTCACTTTTCTAGACTTTACTATGAGTTTGTGTGTTTTTCTATGATTTCAGGTATTTTCTGCATTCACTTTTCTGGACTTTACTATGAGTTTGTGTGTTTTTCTGTGATTTCAGGTATTTTCTAGCTGAAATTGAGGGTCCTGAGCAAAAATCTGATTTAGAGGCTGAAAAGGACTGCAGATGCTGTTGGATCCTGACCTCCCTGCACTCGAAGTGGATTTTCTGGAGCTACAGAAACCCAATTGGCGCGCTCTTAACGGCATTGGAAAGTAGACATCCTGGGCTTTCCAGCAATGTATAATAGTCCATAATTTGCTCGAGATTTGATGGCCCAAACCGGCGTTGCAAATCAGCTTCAGAATTCCCAGCGTTTAACACTGGAACTGGCATAAAAAGTGGAGTTAAACGCCCAAACTGGCACAAAAGCTGGCGTTTAACTCCAAGAA
>NC_029776.3:59045731-59046351 GCF_000817695.3 Arachis duranensis | reverse complement strand
GTTCTACCTTAGATTAAGTAGATATCTCTTGGATTCTTTAATCGGAATCTTCGTGGTATAAGCTAGAACTGATGGCGGCATTCAAGAGAATCCGGAAGGTCTAAACCTTGTCTGTGGTATTCTGAGTAGGATTCAATGATTGAATGACTGTGACGTGCTTCAAACTCCTGAAGGCGGGGCGTTAGTGACAGACGCAAAAGAATCACTGGATTCTATTCCGGCCTGATTGAGAACCGACAGATGGATAGTCGTGCCGTGACAGGGTGCGTTGAACATTTCCACTGAGAGGATGGGAGGTAGCCACTGACAACGGTGAAACCTTTGCAGACAGCTTGCCATGGAAGGAGCCTTGCGTGCTTGAAGAAGAAGACAGTAGGAAAGCAGAGATTCAGAAGATGGAGCATCTCCAAAACCTTAACCTGTTCCCCATTACTGCAAAACAAGTATTTATTTCATGTTCTTTTACTTTTCACAATCAATCATGATAATTTCTGATATCCTGACTAAGATTTACAAGATAACCATAGCTTGCTTCAAGCCGACAATCTCCGTGGGATCGACCCTTACTCACGTAAGGTATTACTTGGACAACCCAGTGCACTTGCTGGTTAGTTGTGCAG
>NC_029776.3:59045288-59045629 GCF_000817695.3 Arachis duranensis | reverse complement strand
GAGTTTGGACAACTGACGGCTTATCTTGTTGCTTAGATTAGGACTGATTTATTTTTGTTGGTTTAGAGTCTTTTAGTTGAGTCTAGTTTCATATTTTAAGTTTGGTGTCAATTGCATGCTTTTGTTTTTCTTTTAAATTTTCGAATTTGCATGTCTTTAGTCCCTTTTTGATCCGTAAAAATTCTAAGTTTGGTGTCCTCTTTGTGTTTTTCCCTTAAAATTTTCAAAAAATTAGTGTTTGATTTTCTAAAAATTTTAAGTTTGGTGTCATTTTGTTGTTTTTCTCTTTCCTCATTTCAAAAATCAAATCTTTTTCAAAATAATTTTCAATCATATCTTCT
>NC_029776.3:59044881-59045240 GCF_000817695.3 Arachis duranensis | reverse complement strand
CAATCATATCTTTTTAATTGCTATTTTCAAAATCTTTTTAATTGACTAATTGATTCAGTTCTCAATTTGCTTTGATCTTATTTTCTTTTTAATTTTAGAATTTTTATTTTATCTTCTTTCTTTTATTTTTATTTTATTTTTTTTCGTTTAATTCAAAAAAAAACAAAATTTATCTATTTGCAATCCATATCATTTCCCTTTATCCATTATGGACCTAAGTGGGATTGATCAGTCCAGAAGGACTCTGGGGTCATATGCTAACCCCATTACAGCTGCATATGGGAGTAGCATCTGTACACCTCCCATCAAAGCAAGCAGCTTTGAGCTAAATCCTCAACTCATTATCATAGTGCAGCAAA
>NC_029776.3:59044589-59044747 GCF_000817695.3 Arachis duranensis | reverse complement strand
CGGATCAGGATGTCTACAGACTATTACTGTTTCCATTTGCTATAAAAGATCAAGCTAAAAGGTGGTTGAATAACCAACCTACAGCAAGCATAAAGACATGGAAACAGTTATCAGACAAATTTCTGAATCACTTTTACCCTCCAAAGAGGATGACACAG
>NC_029776.3:59043264-59043572 GCF_000817695.3 Arachis duranensis | reverse complement strand
GAAGGAGCACAAGAGTGCAACTCTCATTCTAGGAAGACCTTTCCTAGCAACTGGATGAACTCTTATTGATGTACAAAAAGGGGAAGTAACCCTGAGAGTAAATGAGGATGAGTTCAAGTTGAATGCTGTAAAGGCTATGCATCATCCAGACACACCAAATGACTGCATGGGCGCTGACATTATTGACTCTTTGGTGGAAGAGATCAATATGACTGAAAGCCTAGAATCAGAGCTTGAGGACATCTTCAAGGATGCTCAGCCTGATCAAGAAGAACCAGAGGAAACAAAGGAATTTTCGAAAATTCCTC
>NC_029776.3:59042227-59043250 GCF_000817695.3 Arachis duranensis | reverse complement strand
AAAAGAATTTTTGAAAATTCCTCAGGAAGAGGATAAGCCACCCAAACCTGAACGCAAACCACTACCACCATCCCTGAAGTATGCATTTCTGGGAGAGGGTGACACTTTTCCAGTGATTATAAGCTCTACTTTAAATCCACAGGAAGAGGAAGCACTGATTCAAGTGCTATGGACACACAAGATAGCTCTTGGGTGGTCCATAAGTGATCTTAAGGGCATTAGCCCAGCTAGATGCATGCACAAGATCCTGTTGGAGGATAATGCCAAACCAGTAGTCCAACCACAAAGGAGGCTAAATCCAGCCATGAAGGAGGTGGTGCAGAAAGAGGTCACTAAATTACTGGAGGCTGGGATTATTTATCCTATTTCTGATAGCCCCTGGGTGAGCCCTGTCCAAGTTGTCCCCAAAAAAGGAGGCATGACAGTGGTTCATAATGAAAAAAATGAACTGGTCCCTACAAGAACAGTCACAGGGTGGCGTATGTGTATTGACTACAGAAGGCTCAATACAGCCACCAGAAAGGATCATTTTCCTTTACCATTCATAGACCAAATGCTAGAAAGACTAGCTGGTCATGATTATTACTGCTTTTTGGATGGCTATTCAGGCTACAATCAAATTGCAGTGGATCCTCAAGATCAAGAGAAAACAGCATTCACCTGTCCTTCTGGCATATTTGCTTACAGAAGAATGCCTTTTGGTCTATGTAATGCACCTGTAACTTTTCAGAGGTGCATGCTATCCATCTTCTCTGATATGGTAGAGAAATTCCTGGAAGTCTTTATGGATGATTTCTTAGTATTTGGAGACTCATTCAGCTCATGTCTTGATCATCTAGCACTTGTCCTGAAAAGGTGCCAAGAGACTAACCTGGTTTTACACTGGGAGAAATGTCACTTTATGGTGACTGAGGGAATTGTCCTTGGGCACAAAATTTCAAGCAGGGGAATAGAGGTGGATAAGGCAAAGGTAGAGGTAATTGAAAAATTACCACCACCTGCCAATGTTAAAGCAATCAGAAG
>NC_029776.3:59041222-59041983 GCF_000817695.3 Arachis duranensis | reverse complement strand
GAATTAATGTGTGATGCCAGTGACCATGCCATTTGTGCAGTGTTGGGACAGAGGCATAACAAGCTTCTGCACGTCATTTATTATGCTAGTCGTGTTCTAAATAACGCACAGAAGAACTACACAACCACAGAAAAAGAGTTACTTGTAGTGGTCTATGCCATTGACAAGTTTAGATCCTATCTAGTGGGATCCAAAGTGGTTGTGTACACTGACCATGCTGCTCTTAAATACTTACTCACAAAGCAAGATTCAAAACCCAGGCTTATAAGATGGGTGTTGCTTCTATAAGAGTTTGATATAGAAATAAGAGACAGAAAAGGGATAGAGAACCAAGTAGCTGATCATCTGTCCCGAATAGAACCAGTAGCTGGGACGTCCCTCCCTTCTACTGAGATCTCTGAGACTTTTCCAGATGAACAACTCTTTGCCATTCAGGAAGCTCCATGGTTTGCAGATATTGCAAATTATAAAGCTGTGAGGTTCATACCCCAGGAGTACAGCAGAGTGCAAAGAAAGAAATTAATTTCAGATGCCAAGTACTACCTATGGGATGAACCATATCTCCTTAAGAGATCTGCAGGCGGAATGATCCGCAGATGTGTACCCAGAGAAGAAGCACAAAGGATCCTATGGCATTGCCATGGATCACAGTATGGAGGACATTTTGGAAGTGAGCGAACAGCCACTAAAGTCCTCCAATGTGGCTTCTACTGGCCTACTCTCTATAAAGATTCCCGAGAGTTTGTGCGTAACTGTGACAG
>NC_029776.3:59040868-59041161 GCF_000817695.3 Arachis duranensis | reverse complement strand
GGATATGCCATGCCTCAACAAGGGATATTAGAGATAGAATTGTTTGATGTATGGGGAATTGACTTCATGAGTCCATTCCCACCATCATACTCAAACACTTACATTCTGGTGGCAGTGAACTATGTATCTAAGTGGGTAGAAGCAATTGCTACACCCACTAATGATACCAAGACCGTGCTAAAATTCCTCCAGAAACACATTTTCAGCAGGTTTGGTGTTCCCAGAGTGCTAATCAGTGACGGGGGCACTCATTTCTGCAATAGACAGCTATACTCTGCTATGGTTAGATATGG
>NC_029776.3:59039154-59040763 GCF_000817695.3 Arachis duranensis | reverse complement strand
AAGTCTCTAACAGAGAGCTAAAAAGAATCCTGAACGGACTGTGATAGCCCGAAGAAAGGATTGGGCAAAGAGCTTGGATGATGCTCTGTGGGCATACAGAACAGCATTCAAGACTCCTATAGGAACCTCTCCATACCAACTGGTGTATGGGAAGGCCTGTCATCTGCCCGTGGAACTGGAACATAAAGCCTACTGGGCGACCAGATTCCTAAACATGGATGCTCAGTTAGCTGGTGAAAAAAGATTGCTCCAGCTAAATGAGCTAGAGGAGTTCAGACTCAATGCCTTTGAAAATGCAAAAATTTATAAGGAAAAGGCAAAGAAGTGGCATGACAAGAAGTTGTCAACCAGAGTATTTGAGCCAGGACAAAAAGTTCTGCTCTTCAACTCTAGGCTCCGACTGTTTCCAGGAAAACTTAAATCCCGGTGGAGAGGTCCGTATGTGATTACAGGAGTGTCACCATATGGATATGTTGAGCTTCAGGATATTGATTCTGACAAAAAGTTCATTGTGAATGGACAGAGAATCAAGCATTATCTTGAAAGCAATTTTGAGCAAGAATGCTCAAAACTGAGACTTGAGTAATTCTCAGTAAAGGTCCAGCTAAAGACAGTAAAGAAGCGCCTGCTGGGAGGCAACCCAGTCATTAGCAGGTTATATGTTTTGATTTTACAAAGGCAAGTATCAAAAATGAAGGAGTTCACAGAGTTACAGAAGGATTCAGTGCAAGAAGCAGAGAAAAAGAGCTTACTGGCGAAAAAACGCCAGTAAGGGGCATTTTGGGCGTTAAACGCCAGAATGGGCACCATTCTGGGCGTTTACCGCCAGTAAGGGTGCCATTTTGGGCGTTAAACGCCAGAATGGGCACCATTCTGGGCGTTTAACGCCAGGTGTGCAGCATCCTGGGCGTTTAGCAAAACGCCCAGTGATAAAGGAATTCTGGCTTTTAACGCCAGCCAGGGCACCTGGCTGGGCGTTAAACGCCCACAATGGGCAACAAATGGGCGTTAAACGCCAGAATGGGTGCCATTCTGGGCGTTTAACGCCAGAAAGGTGGGGGGACCAAGATTTTGATTTTCAATCAAATTTTTTTAAATTTTCCTTTTCTTACCCATACTTTTCTACATAAATACATCTAAACCTTTCATCATTCACTTTCAAATTTTCAAAAATCTAAAATCATTTTTCAAATCTCTCAAATCAATCCCAAATTTTGTTCAAAAACTCACCCTTCTCTCAAATTCTTTCCATATCTTCTCAAATCTCCTTTCAAATTTTTCTTTTTTTTTCGAAATCTCTCCTCCCCCCTTTATAAATACACGTTCAGCACCCTCATTCCCCCACACCATTCGAATTTGCTCTTCCTCTCTCTCTCTTCTTTCCTTTCTTTTGCTTGAGGACAAGCAAACCTCTAAGCTTGGTGTGCTTTTCCGTGATCACTAAGCCAAGATTCATCAAGATCATGGCTCCTAAGGGAAAACAAACCAATTTAAGAGGAAAGAAAGAGAATAATCCAAAGAATCTTTGGAATCAAGAGAAGTTCTTAACCAAAGAACATGAAGACCATTATCACAAAATAATGGGTCTGAGGTCAGTGATCCCGGAAGT
>NC_029776.3:59037605-59038134 GCF_000817695.3 Arachis duranensis | reverse complement strand
TGCTTTAATCACAAAAGAACAAGAAGTACAGGATTTCGAATTTATCCTTGAAACTAGTTGAATTAGTTTGATGTGGTGACAATAATTTTTGTTTTCCGAATGAATGCTTGAACAGTGCATATGTCTCTTGAATTTGTTGTTTTGAGAATGTTAAAAATTGTTGGCTCTTGAAAGAATGAGGAAAAAGAGAACTGTTATTGAGGATCTAAAAAATCATCTAATTGATTCTTGAAGCAAGAAAAAGCAGTAGATACAAAAAAAAATTTGAAAAAAAAAGAGAGAAAAAGAAAGAAAAAGAAAGAAATGAAGTTGTGATCCAAGGCAAAAAGAGTGTGCTTAAGAACCCTGGACACCTCTAATTGGGGACTCTAGCAAAGCTGGGTCACAATCTGAAAAGGTTCACCCAATTATGTGTCTGTGGCATGTATGTATCCGGTGGTAATACTGAAAGACAGAGTGCTTTGGGCCACAGCCAAGACTCATACACTGGCTATGTTCAAGAATCATTATACTTAACTAGGAGAATCAA
>NC_029776.3:59010330-59036945 GCF_000817695.3 Arachis duranensis | reverse complement strand
CGGCCATGCCTAGACCTTGTTCTTATGTATTTTCAACGGTGGAGTTTCTACACACCATAGATTAAGGTGTGGAGCTCTGCTGTACCTCGAGTATTAATGCAATTACTATTGTTCTTCTATTCAATTTAGCTTATTCTTGTTCTAAGATATTCATTTGCACCCAAGAACATGATGAATGTGATGATTATCTGACGCTCATCATCATTCTCACTTATGAACGCGTGCTTGACAACCACTTCCGTTCTACAAGCAAACAAGGCTTGAATGTTTATCTCTTGGATTTCTTAATTAGAATCTTCGTGGTATAAGGTATAATTGATGGCGGCATTCAAGAGAATCCGGAAGGTCTAAACCTTGTATGTGGTATTCTGAGTAGGATTCAATGATTGAATGACTGTGACGAACTTCAAACTCCTGAAGGCGGGGCGTTAGTGACAAACGCAAAAGAATCACTGGATTCTATTCCGGCCTGATTGAGAACCGACGGTGCGTTGAACATTTCCACTGAGAGGATGGGAGGTAGCCACTGACAACGGTGAAACCCTTGCATACAGCTTGCCATGGAAGGAGCCTTGCGTGCTTGAAGAAGAAGACAGTAGGAAAGCAGAGATTCAGAAGATGGAGCATCTCCAAAACCTCAACCTGTTCCCTATTACTGCAAAACAAGTTTTTATTTCATGTTCTTTTACTTTTCACAATCAATCCTGATAATTTCTGATATCCTGACTAAGATTTACAAGATAACCATAGCTTGCTTCAAGCCGACAATCTCCGTGGGATCGACCCTTACTCACGTAAGGTATTACTTGGACGACCCAATGCACTTGCTGTTTAGTTGTGCGGGGTTGCAAAAAGTGTGATTGCAATTTCGTGCACCAGTATGGATGTGTTGGATGTGAGGAAGGCGGTAGGGCGCTAATCCCTCAATTCTTTCCCCGTATTCCTTGTGATTGTGTTTTGTGGAATGTGAGGAAGGTGGTAGGACGCTAGTCTCCTGACGTATTCCCTCATATTCCTTCTCTCTCTGTCAGCAAAGTGGTAGGACACTACTCCCTTGACTGGTATGGCACGGCCTCACTAGTGGAAGGTGGTAGGACACTAATCCCCCGATTTATTTTCCCCTGGTGTATGCCTCCAGGAGAAGGTGGTAGGGCACTAATCCCCCGATTTTATGCCTCCTGGAGATGCGCAGTCAAGAGATAATATCCGAGTTAGCTACCGGGTGTGTCAGGTTCTAGCAAAGTAACCGACACATGAGCTCACAGCCAGTAGGATAGACATACATCATATGCATATGTTTGAATTGCTTGCTTGTGCTTTAACTGGGAATGCCTATGTGAATTTAATATGCTTAATTGTTATACGTGCTATTTGCATTACTTGTATTCTAATTGTACTTGCCATTGTCTGCTTGTTTGTCTATGTGGTTCTAGTGGTGTTTTGGAGGATTGTGGAGGAAGAGGAATAGTTAAGGATTTTAGTTAGAATTTGGTTAAGTTTAAGGACCTTAGAGAACTACCCTTATTTATGGTTTCCGGTTTAAAGCCTTAAGTTTTATAATTTGAGTGTCGGAGTTCTAGGATTGCCTCTTACTTTTCCAGGACCTTATATCTTATGTATGCGGCACTATTACCATGCTAAGAAGGCCCGGTTCTCATTACATACGGATATTTGTGTTTTTCAAATGCAGATCGAGAGGCACCTCATTAGGCGTCTGGAGTTCTTTACAGCGAAGTGGGCTTTTGGGTTGAAAGATATTGTGGGGAAAAAAAAAAACTTTGTGGCACTATTTATTGCAACGGGATAGGTCTCAAATTGGTCTCCTGATTTTTGAACAAACGTTTTTTTACCTCAAATTAAAGTCAATAATATCTCAAATGAATTTTGAATCACTGAAGGTAAAAAATACCTGAGCATACTAAAATACCTGAGCATGTTAATTATCTCTATTCTCAAGTAAAATACTTGTTCATCAAAAACATTAATCCATATAGCGTAATTGAGAAACAAAAGTGACAAGCATGACTCAACAGTTTTTGTACTGATCATTCATTATCAACTAATAAACATGTTGGCACAATCACGAACAATGACATTACCAAAAACAATAGGAATTCACTTTCAATATATCATGATAATGAAGCCACAAAATAATGATGGCATTGTTGTGCTTGTCTATTTGTGAAGACTTAAGATGATCACAGAAGAATGTTCCTTCACTAAAAGTAAAATTCAAAAAGGTAATTATAGGTTTTACTTATTATTTATTAACAATCATAATAAATATATTCGAAACAGCTGCGGCCACATTTTTTGTTTTCTTTTCTTTCATCTAACACTCTAATTATAGGAGCATTCCATAACATATTTTGTCATGTGCCGGTTAATTTTGCCAAATTGTGAACTGCAGAAGTTGCCTTCTCTGTCTATTAGGAGAATAGAAAAATGAGGTTTTCAACCTTCATACTTGTGTAACACATTTGTCTAATTTCTTGGCCTCTCTCTGAACAAATTCAACAATTAATTTGACAACAGAACTTGGCTTCTCCAGATGAGGAATGTGGCCGCAGTTTGGTATTTGGCGTATCACTGCATCAGGTAGTTCGCAGTGTAGTTGCTGCAATGGTAAAAAAATAAAAATAAAAATAAAAATAAAAATATTCAATAGTTAATTTCAGAGGACTTAAATGCACCTTGATCAACTTTGGTGTATGATTCACCAAGATAACCCAAAAGTGTAGATTAAACAGAAGATAAGGATGAAATCTTTTGCTAAGATCTATACTATTGGATTATTTTAATACACGATGCACCACGTATATCTCTGCACCATAGCATGTACTTTCCAGCAAGTAAAAGAATAAAGAAGTCTTAATAAATTTCTTGCTCTTTATGCTCCAGGATCATTTTGGGAATAGTGCTTAGAAACCAAATTAGCCAATTTCAGTTAATACAAAAAAAATATTCATCTACAATTTTTTTCAAGTTATTCTTTTATCCCTTTTTCTTTCCTTTGCCCCTTTCTATTTCCCTCTTTTCTCCTACCACCGTAATTTCATGACAACCACCAGCCACCGCCGCTGCCGGGGACCACTGCCGGCCACTGCCTCACTTCCGACCACCCCATATAGAGTCTCTAAGCTCTAAATTTTAAACTCTAAATTATAAACCTTAAATACTAATTTCTTAATTTTAAATTATAAATCTTAGACCCTAAATTATAAATTCTAAACAATAGATCCTAAATTTTATACCCTAAATTGGTTTTACTATTTTTAGTTTTGGATGTTTCTTTTTAATATTCAATTCTAAATAATGAATGTTGGCTACAATGTTGGTTGAGAAATATTGGCTCCCTATAGTTTCTCATGTTTTGGCAATATAAAAAACTAACCACTGCAAGCTTGTTGCTGATGATGCGGTCGTTTTCACCCCAAATGATGAGTGTTTTCTGTTTCACCTGTTAAAACAAATTCAAAAGATCTTGTATTGAAAGGAATCAAGCATCTGTAATTAAATGGTGTCAAAGATGCCCTATCCAATATCCATACAAGTTTGTCAAAAAATAAGGACTAGAAGGGACTTGCACAATTGTACATAAATGAGTCTTACCTTCCAATGGCTTTTACAGGCACAAACTTGTGATTTCTATGCGACTAGTTCGCCATGGTGTCTCATGAATGTTATGTTCAAATAGCACTCATAAAATATCGATACCTCTAATTATATTCTAACCAAAAAAAAAAAATTCCTTGTTCTAACTCGTGTGTGGAGTGATTGTGTCCAAAATCTGATAATAAAATATTGAAATAAAAGCTATCCAGCTAGCTGAATTCAACATTCACAACAAACCGGGATCAGAGTAACGATGACAACCTCACCAAATAATCACATCTTCATGTATGTAAATATGAACCCTTAAACTCAACTAAGTCTCAAATACCGAATATAAGGTCGTCTCTTAACTCTCTTTAAAATATGGCCGTGTACACCAAAAGCATCATTGTTCAAACATAACCATTTTTATTTCAATAAGAACAGAACCTCAAAGATGGCAAAAATCATTCCTTGATGGAGACAACAAAATCAATTGCATCACAAATCAGTAGAACTTAAAGATAGCAGAGAGTAGATAAACATTCAACTTTTGCTAGTGATTGTTGCTCTACAGAAAAAAACTAAAATAAAAATGAAACTCAAGAATGGCCATATAGCAGATTGGGACTTCTAGTGAAAAGGGTATATTAGATGAACGGCCATGGTACCTTAGACTTAAGAGAGATATCAGAATGTGTGAAAAGGGTATATTAAAGTGCATTTGTAAATTTCATCATACAAATAAACCTAACAAATCCAAACCTCATAAACTTGTAGTTGTGAGATAGTATATACCTTTTCTATTAAGGAAGAAACATTGTAACCGCCACTAGTCATGAAACCAACCGTAGCATCATCCCACCAAGGCATCAAACAGTGCAAGCGACCGACCTACAAAAATTATAGGAAGACTAACATTCTTCATTATCGCAACATTTCCAAAGGGCATTGTAAGAAAAATGATTATTTGAGGCACCGTCTATGTAATTAATTACTAGGGATGCTCTGTGTGATTGGGAAATTGTGACATGATCCATTAAATACAATTATTTTCAAAGAAAAAAAATTAAAATCTTGCGAACAAATATTAAACTATTGATTAGATCAAGGATATTGATACTCTTATATAAAGAAGGGTACTGTAACAAAGTCCTTAGTTCCTTTACCAAAGTAGCTTTGGAGATATTTTTCTCAAGTATATAAGATGCTTCAAAAGCTAAGAATTCAGATATGAATGAAATCTTGGGTTTCCTCAACGGGTGCTTAAATTTGTGATGTTCATATCTCTATCAGTGCGTATACCCAATGGTCCATTCTTATGGAATAAAAAATGGTAAGAAAATGGGTATGCCTCCTTATATAAATCAATTGTCTTATGCATACATACGTGGTGTGAGACATTATGCCGACTCACACTCCATCCGCCATTGGATGAGGTGTGAACTCAATCTAATTCGAATCCACATCTCATCCAATAGTGGATAAGGTTTGAGCCACTCACACTAATAATATCTACACATAATGTTTTTCTATAAACAACACAGTAAACTTTAGGGTCGGACAACTCACATTAGTACAATCAAGGCTGGTACTGAATGACACATTGTAAAAGGTCAAATAGTTAGCATATAGCCGTAACGGCAGGCTCTTCAATAAATACACCTGATTCAAAAGAGTGTCTAAGGGTGAGTTATAACTTGCAATTTAAGCCATTATCACCATCATCCTCATACTCATTAATATATATCCCACAATTTTATTTGAAAGGCTTTATTAAACATTAATCAAGCGAAACAAGTGTATCCTGAATTCTTGAAGCCTAATGATTTAATGCTGAAGATTTCTTCATAAATATTCTCCACAAGAAAATGAATTGCTTGGAAATCTTAGCAGAACAAGAAGGAAATGATGGCTAAGAAACATAGATGTTCTTCTTTTGTTATTATGCTACCCATATTCATTGGACATGTAGAAACATGAAAACCCCCCAAAAAGCCAAAGAATATCGCCAACATAGATGGTAGAGAGAAAGAAAGTGTTGATGCGAAAAGACATCATCTGCATAAAAATTGCTTAATTTCCCCCTTCTGAAAAATATATTCAAAGGAAGAGAGTTGACTCTTATTATTTAAAAGATATTCAAATAGGGCCATTAAGATAAGATTGCAAGGGGTAAGAAATGGATCATTCCAAGATCAATTTACTATCTGTTTTGAGATAGAGAAGGAATAACACCAGCAGCATTATATTAAAAAGACAGATGCCATTTCCAAAACAAGAATGCCATATTAAGAATTCATATACTTGGTTAA
The DNA here is from genome assembly GCF_000817695.3 of Arachis duranensis. NCBI lineage: Eukaryota > Viridiplantae > Streptophyta > Magnoliopsida > Fabales > Fabaceae > Arachis > Arachis duranensis. Next base: position 59,031,036 of record NC_029776.3, on the reverse strand, counting down.
AGATAACAAAAACTAACCCATGAAGAACCAAAAACTAACCCATGAATTTATGTCCCATTGACCACGCCTAAAGGAGAACAGACCACATTGAAATAAGTCGTAAGATAACAAAATACAAAAAATAATTCATGCAGAAAGAGACCATTTGCAAATAGAAACAAGAAAAGGTGTAAACAACCGTTTTCATGCTTGAAAGATTAATTTGCTATCCCAAAAGATTGGTTCTATAAATAACTAAACCTGAGGACCATTTTGTCAATAAACTAATATTTCGAAGCCCAAATTGACAGTTTCACTCAAGACTCAAATGAAACATTATAATCCTTCAAGTACCATAAGATAATTATCAACATTTGAGAGACTATTCTATCAACAAACTAATCTTTTGATGAGTAAAATGGTTGTATACTCCATGATGCAAGGTAAATTTGTAGATAGCTGAGAGTGGTATGAACTACATACCCCAGCATAAGCAACAGCTTTTGGCAACGTTGCTAGCTTTCCTGTTCCCTCTGCATATACACTAGCATCAATGAGAACAAGCTTTTCCACCTGAAAAAAATTGAACTGCACATAAATTATCAGAGCACACCAACTTCAATTTTTACTAAATATGTTTTCACAAATTCAGTTGTGATTGATATTCAGAAGTTAAATTACTGTATGGCACATACAGCTTCTGGATAATTCACTGTAAAGTCAACAGCGACAGCAGATCCAAGGCTTGGTCCAACCAATATCATTGGCCTTTTGATGTAGGATTTCCAAAACTGTAAATAGATTAATCAAGTTTAGCCTCAAACAGAGTGTAAATTTTGGAAGGAAAATAACAGTGATGTTTAAAGAAATCAGTTACAATCCTTAAAGTAAACCACAAGTGATGTATAATTTAATTGATATGTTTCTCTAGTTCACATAGTGTAACAAATGCTAACACCTTAATAATTGAAGCAGAAATTTAAGAATTAAATACCATTATCATATATTAGTTAAAAAGTTGAATTCCACATGCTGTTTCTAACAAATACAACTTTTATCTACATTGCATTACCTGATTAGCATGGAAACTAAACTCTATAGGAGATTAGTAGTACATAAGTACCTGATAGAAATGCTCACGCTTTGATACCACGTCACAAGCGGGAAGTTTTTCTGTGAATAAATGAAGAATAAGAAGAAAGAGTGACATGAAAAATCTCTCAAAGAAACCTTTTATCTATTGCTATCACTTTTTCGTATATTCCCAGAAGCAGGGATGGATCCAGAAATATTATCATGAGGCCAATAATATATATAATATTAAAAAATTATATAATATAACATATATTACAAAAATATATCGATAAAGAATATATTTTAAAGTACAAAAAATATGTGTACTTTTTACTAACGAAGTGGTCGATTCTTCGTATCATAAAATTCCTCGATAATAGAATCTATGTCAAATTTTTCAGCAATTTTCTTTTCAATATAATTAAAAGACAATAAGCAAGAAATTCATCTTTCATTTTGTTTCTGAGTTATTCTTCACAATATTTATAGCTGAAAAAAATCTGTCAGTTGTAGCAGAGAGAATTAATACCAAATAAATCAAGAAGAACGTTCACAAGAAAAAATATATATTTTATGGCATTTAAAAAAATTATTTAATTAAAAAATATTAGTAATAATATCTTTTTTAGATTTGTTTAATATTGTTACTTACTTTTTAGATATTAAAAATCATTAATATTTAAGTTGGACTGGACTTTTATTTATACTAAATGAAATACTAAATAATTGTTTTAAGAAATTAAATTATACTTAATAATTTATTATTATTAATTTTTTAAAAAAAGGGAGGGCCCGGGCGAGGGGCTCGCTACGGTATGTCCGTCCCTGCAGGAATAGTAACACAATGACGGATAAAATGAAAACGAAAGAGTAACACAACATGGCAAAGTGAGCAAACAAACCTAAATCCGAGAAACCCCAACCAAGAATGTCAATGGCCCAAGTCTCAAAACCTGATTCTTCCAGCAGTGGATAGGCATATCTCCATTCCATACATGAGCTGAAAAATTAAGAATGCATGAGAAGAAGAAGCTACTTGAGCACAAAAATGTGTAAATTATAAAGTAGCTATATTTCTTGAATGTTTTGAGAACCTGTCAAAGCCATGTAGAAGAACAATTGGAGTTTCCTTCTTTTGTATAAGTGGCTTAACACAACTACTCATGATGGGATTTTCTGAGAACCTAACCTAATTGTCATATAGAATAAGATCAGATATTGTATAAGATCCAAAAAAAAGAATAGCGATTAACTATAATTGATTACTACGAGCAGAACTCAAGCTTAGATAAATTGTCAATCTTATTGCAAGCAAATTTGGCAAATGAACATCATCTTCTTGGAACAGGCTACAATGTAAGTCCATTTAAAAATCTACATAGCTAGAAATAGATGTTATGATTAATTATAAATTTTATTTCAATTTTTAAATGACAGTTCATATAGGAGAAATGATAATTCCTAATTCGTTTGGCTAAATATCCTTTCAATTCAAAATCTAGCTAACATGCATTGAATTATCTTTAAATGTTCTGTAAATTACAATTTATGCCATTGTGAGCGGATTTTGAATTAAAAAGATCTTGTGGAACATCATTAGAAGGCTATATCATCACTCGTTCACACATTTACACAGGTAAAAAATAAGTGGAAAAAATATCATTCTCTTAATTATCACAGTTATAGTACCACTATCTGTTACAACAAAAGTGGAACTGAGGACAGCCTATCAAAACCAACATTGAAAACGACATGTGCTGGAGATAATACTGTATAAAACTGTAATTCGTTGTCCTGTTGAGCAAGTTACCATTTATTTCGTGATTCAAATTTCAAACATTATCTGTTTACTTAAGGATTGAAGTATTGTTGGCTTCTTGTTTTAACATATCTACCCTAAAGGCTAAATCATTCTACAGAAAGAAAATCAAATATACTATAAATGCTTCAATCAATTGAACCATAAATTTGAAGCTTTTTTTTTCCCTGTTTGGGTTCTGAAGCAATAGGTTATGTCTAATGACCCACATAATCAAAGAATTACCATAGAGCAACAGGCAACCATTTTAATAAACACAATTCAATCTGTAACAGTTTTTGCGTCCTACAATTTCATCCCTCATCATTTTTTTATTGCTTTGGATGTTTCTAACCACGCAAACCGTGGGACAAAGTAGTCCCTCAACATTTAAGAATGACACGTTCATCCTTCACTATTTTCTTATGAGAAAAGTTTGTTCTTCGCCTTTAGTCAGAGATGAATTTGTAATTTTAGATCCCCTGGACCATTTTGTCTTATAATAATTTGCATGATTGGATATCTCTTAGGTGAAACAAAAAATTTAAGCAGAAAATGTGTGGGATAAGATTGTGTGGATTTCCTCTTAACTTTATTCTTTTCAAAAAAATTTTGGATCCTGATAATGAAAGAATTTGTTGGAACTATATACTGAAATTCAATCAATCACCAGTGATTCCTATTTTACATCCGACAGAACATTTAGGACAGTACTATTTGGAAAAAAATAAGCAAAAAATAAAAAGAAACCAATAAAAGCTTATGCTCACTCAAACATACATAAAAACTACTGTTAATCTGTTATAACCACAAGTCATATCTGAGCCCCAAACTCAAAAACATCTGAAAATAAGGTAGAAAAAAAAAAAACTCTTACAAATTTCCTAAAATGAATAATGATATAACCTCTAACCACTTTCTTAATTACATCATTTTTATTACTAAAAAAATTAGATACAGTTAATATTTTCTGTATCTAACAATTTATAGAAGGATTAGGAGTATGATTTAAAAAAATAATTTTCTAAAATAGAAAAAAAAAATTCAAAATACTAGAAAACTCATACACTGTGAAGCTCGACATGCACAGATTATTTTGCATTATTAATCATATTTGTGCTTATTACTAATATATAGTGATACAATCCTATACATGCTTTCAATAAAAAATAACCCATGGCCCTTTCTGGCTTCTGCACATAAATTAAAAACAATAAAAAAAACCTTAGCAATGGATTAAGAAATGCGTATGAAAGTAACCCGGCAATTCTGCAAACAAATAGAGTGCCTTTGAGGAATTACAAGTATTAAACGAAACATAAAAACCCAATCAGGAAGACATAAAGCATTTCTAATAATAATAATAATAATAATAATAATAATAATAAAGAGAAAACATAAAAAAAAAAAAGAAGAAGAAAAACAGAATGAGAAAATGGTGTTACAGGAACAGGGAGCCTCTGAATTCGCATGGCGAGTCTACGAGCGAAGGGATCATGGATTCTGTCAATGAGCTTAGGAAGAAAGGAAGGGAAGGGTTCATGAGCAGCAGCAACCACCACACTACTCCACCTCTTCGCACTCACTCTCACACTCGGAGGGGGCAATGCTACAGACCCAACAGACGCAGAAAACACCATTTTTCAGCATCAAACACTGCTAAAGAGGAACTTTGTTAAATGTGCTTGTTTTTCTGTACTCCACTCTCTAGTTTCTACTTTCTACCGCGCACACACACTCTATAATGCTTCAATGTTGCTGTAATTAAATGTAATGTTTCTTTCTTTAATTGTCTTTCTCAAATTGTGCTATCACTTCCTCGGCTATTTTTTTTTTCAATGTTGTAAATTGTAATAAATGATGTGATGTGGCTTTATAGTTTAGTGTAGGTGAGTTTTACACTGTTATGGGACTTTTTATTTTTTAAAAAGCACAAACCGTCACCTAAGTTTTGTGTGTAAAAATATTTTTTAAATTATTTAAATATAAAATTTCACAAACTTTTTTATTAAAAAAATTTCATCCGCAAAACGACAATGCCATTTTCATTTTGTAATTTTTTTTTAAATCTAAAAATGGAAACCGTCAATGACATTTTGGTTATTTTTTATTTTTTTAATTAAAAACAATAAAAAAAAGAATTATCAAAAGATAAGATTAAATATTTGTAAAAATCTTGGAGATCTGTATATTTCTAATTTAATTTAATATAAATTATAAATAAATAAATTTATTAAATTATTTTTTTAATAATTATTCTCTTTAATTATTTTATCTATTTATTCTTGGGAGAATTAAGAAAAATAAAATTACTAAAAATGACAAAATATGCTAAAATTATTAATAAGGATCATAATAAATATCATTTAAAAAAAATAACAGTGTTATTAGGTCATTCATAGTTTTATGATTTTTTTCCATTTTCTAAAATTTTTATTTAAAAAATTAAAAACAACTAAAATGTCATTTACTTTTTTATTTTGAAATTTTAATTACAAAATAAAAATAGTACTGCCGTTTTGTGGAATTTTTTTAATATTTTTTAATAAAAACGTCGGCACTATTTTGTATTTAAATAATTAAAAAATATTTTTCACGCATAAAATGTAATTAACATTTTGTAATTTTTTAAAAAGTAAAACATTCCATAACAGTGTAAAATTCATCTACACTAAAATATAAAGATACATCACACAATTTGTTACAATATAAAAAAAAAAAAGTTCTCTCTTCCTCTCTTCTATTCAATTTTGTTCGGGTTATGAACCGTCACAGCTCTGAAGACTGAATTTAATGTAATCCAACTAATAAGTTGGTATTAGTTAATTTGGCTTACCTTGCTATGGAAGGTAATTTTTTGGGATTTGGATTCTCTAAATTTTAAATTTGTACTTTAGAAAATAAAGTGTGATTTTCTACCTTTAAATGATTTCTCTCTCATATTTATTCTTGGTCCTACTTATAAAATAAATGATGAGAGATCACATTTTACTCTCTAAAGTGAAATTTAAACTTTAGAGAATCCAAATCTTTTTTTTTTTGCTAATTATTTATAAAATTGTTCAATTATAATCTCATATAAATTTAAAAAATATTAATGATTCGCAATTGATTATAGATAATTATAAACAAATATATAAAATTAACTTTATTAATTATCATTCGAGTCTTGAAAACTAATATAGTATAGCAACATTGTCACTAAAAAAACATTAAGAACTCTTAAAAATAAGATTATTTAAAATTTAATTAAAAAAATATTTAAAATTCAAATTCAACAAAAACACTAATTTATTTAAAAATCTGCTATAATATTTATAAAAATTAGCTGAAATAGTATTACTTTTCTGACATTATTCTTTTGTAATGCATGTTATAAGTTGTGTTGTTTTTATTATTAATATTTTTTTCTTAAAGAAACCAGCCATTCCCTCTTAACAAGCCCATCAAGGAAAAAGAGAAGTGGACTCCAGAGCTGGAATAATTATGAATTACCAAGAACCCTATCTTGCCTAACAATCTCAAGATGCCTGTGGTTGCTGATGAGCGGATAATTTATACGCTTTTTGGCATTGTTTTTAGGTAGTTTTCAGTAGGATCTAGCTACTTTTAGGGATGTTTTTATTAGTTTTTATGCAAAATTCACATTTCTGTACTTTACTATGAGTTTGTGTGTTTTTCTGTGATTTCAGGTATTTTCTAGCTGAAATTGAAGGACCTGAGCAAAAATCTGATTCAGGATGAAAAAGGACTGCTGATGTTGTTGGATTCTGACCTCCCTACACTCGAAATGGATTTTCTGGAGTTACAGAACTCCAAATACCGTGCTCTTAACGGCGTTGGAAAGTAGACATCCAGAGCTTTCCAGCAATATATAATAGTCCATATTTTATTCGAATTTAGACGACGCAAACTGGCGTTCAACGCCAGTTCCATGGTGCATTCTGGAGTAAAACGCCAGAAACACGTCACAAACCAGAGTTAAACGCCAAAAACACGTTACAACTTGGCGTTTAACTCCAAGAGAAGCCTTTGCACGTGTAAAGCTCAAGCTCAGCCCAAGCACACACCAAAGTGGGCCCCGGAAGTGAATTTCTGCATTTAGACTTATTTCTGTAAACTATAGTAACTAGTCTAGTATAAATAGAACATTTTACTATTGTATTAGACGTGTTTTGATTGATCTTTAGTCAGTGTATGCGATTTTAGACCTTCAAGGGGGGCTGGCCATTTGCCCATGCTTGGACCATCACTTATGTATTTTCAATGGTGGAGTTTCTACACACCATAGATTAAGGGTGTGGAGCTCTGCTGTACCTCAAGTTTTAATGCAATTACTACTATTTTCTATTCAATTCAGCTTATTCTTGTTTTAAGATGTTCGTTGCACTTCAACCTGATGGATGTGATGATCCGTGACACTCATCATCATCTATCCTTATGAACGCGTGACTGACAACCACTTCCGTTCTACCTTAGAACGAGCGGGTATCTCTTGGATTCCTTAATCAGAGTCTTCGTGGTATAAGCTAGAATTATTGGCGGCCATTCTTGAGAATCCGGAAAGTCTAAACATTGTCTGTGGTATTCCGAGTAGGATTCAGGGATTGAATGACTGTGACGAGCTTCAAACTCACGATTGTTGGGCGTAGTGATAGACGCAAAAGAATCAATAGATTCTATTCCGACATGATCGAGAACCAACAGATGATTAGCCTTGCTGTGACAAGAGCATTTGGACCATTTTAACTGAGAGGATGGGAAGTAGCCATTGACAATGGTGATGCCCTACATACAGCTTGCCATGGAAAGGAGTAAGAAGGATTGGATGAAAGCAATAGAAAAGCAGAGATTCAGAAGGAACACAGCATCTCCATACACTTATCTGAAATTCCTACCAATGATTTACATAAGTATCTCTATCTTTATTGTATGCTTCATTTATCATAATTTTCGAAAACTATTTGAATCAACCTGACTGAGATTTATAAGATGACCATAGCTTGCTTCATACCAACAATCTCCGTGGGATCGATCCTTACTCACATAAGGTTTATTACTTGGACGACCTAGTGCACTTGCTGGTTAGTTGTGCGAAATTGTGAAGAATGTGAGTAAACCATAGTAGTGTGCACCAAGTTTTTGGAGCCATTGCTAAGAATTGTTTGAGTCATGAAAAGAGTAAATCACATTTTTGCCTATCAAGTTTTTGGTACCATTGCCGGGGATTGTTTGAGTTTGGACAACTGACGGTTCATCTTGTTGCTCAGATTAGGTAATTTTCTTTTCAAAAAGTTTCCAAAAAATCTTTCAAAATTTTCTTCCTTTTTCGTTTTTCCAAAATATAATTTTCGAAAAATCCAAAAAAATCATAAAATCATAAAAATAAAAATATTTTTGTGTTTCTTGTTTGAGTCTTGAGTCAATTTTTAAGTTTGGTGTCAATTGCATGTTTTTAAAAATTTATGCATTTTTCGAAAATTCATGCATGTGTTCTTCATGATCTTCAAGTTGTTCTTGGTAAGTCTCCTTGTTTGATCTTGATATTTTCTTGTTTTGTATTTTTTGTTGTTTCTCATATGCATTTTTGAATTCTTAGTGTCTAAATATGAAAAATTTCTAAGTTTGGTGTCTTGCATGTTTTTCTTTTCTTAAAAATTTTCCAAAATTAAGTTCTTGATGTTCATCTTGATCTTCAAAGTGTTCTTGGTGTTCATCTTGACATTCATAGTGTTCTTGCATGCATCATGTGTTTTGATTCATAATTTTCATGTTGTGAGTCATTTTTGTGTTTTTCTCTCTCATCATTAAAAATTCAAAAAATCAAAAAAATATCTTCTCTTTATTTTACTCAAATATTCGAAATCTTTGGGTTGACTTAGTCAAAAAAAATTTTAAAATTAGTTGTTTCTTGTTAGTCAAGTCAAGATTTCATTTTTAAAAAATCTTATCTTTTCAAAACTTTTTTTTAAAAAAATCAAATCTTTTTCATTTTTCTTACTATTTTTCAAAAACTTTAAAAATTGATTTTCAAAATCTTTTTCTTAATTTTTGAAAACTTTACTAACAATTAATGTGATTGATTCAAAAATTTGAAGTTTGTTACTTTCTTGTTACTTTCTTGTTAAAATTGGAAAAGATTTCTTGTTAAGAAAGGTTCAATCTTTAAATTCTAGAATCATATCTTTTAGTTTCTTGTTAGTCAAGTATTCAATTTTAATTTTAAAAATCAAATCTTTTCCAAAATATCTTTTTCAATCATATCTTTTCAAAATATCTTTTTCAATCATATCCTTTTCAAAATTGATTTTCAAATCTTTTTCAACTAACTAATTGACTTTTTGTTTGTTTCTTATCTTTTTCAAAACCACCTAACTACTTTTCTCTCTCTAATTTTCGAAAATTTCTCACTCTTTTTCAAAATTCTTTTAATTAACTAATTGTTTCAAATTTTAATTTTAATTGTATTTCTTCTCTCAATTTTTGAAAATTACTAACCATTTTTCAAAAATAATTTTCGAAATTCTCTCCCTCTCATCTCTTTCTATTTATTTAGTTAATTACTAACACTTCTCTTCATCTAAAAATTTGAACTCTCTCTTCTCCTCTATGTTCGAATTTTTCTCATCCTTCTTCTATTATTCTCTTCTTTTACTCACATAAAGGAATCTCTATACTATGACATAGAGGATTCCTCTTCCTTTTTTATTCTCTTCTTTTTCATATGAGCAGGAGCAAGGATAAGGGCATTCTTGTTGAAGCAGATCCTGAACCTGAAAGGACTTTGAAGAAGAAGCTTAGAGAAGCTAAAGCACAACAATCCAGAGAAAACCTTACAGAGAATCTCGAAAAAGAGAGAGACATGGCCGAACCCAATAACAATGGTGGAGGCACAAGAAGGATGCTTGGTGATTATACTACACCCACTTCCAAGTTTGATGGAAGAAGCATCTCAATCCCTGCCATTTGAGTAAACAATTTTGAGCTGAAGCCCGAATTAGTTGCTCTAATGCAACAGAACTGCAAGTTTCATGGGCTTCCATCAGAAGATCTCTATCAGTTTTTAACTGAGTTCTTGCAGATCTGTGAGACTGTTAAGACTAATGGAATGGATCCTGAAGTCTACAGGCTCATGCTTTTCCCTTTTGCTGTAAGAGACAGAGCTAGAACATGGTTGGACTCACAACCTAAAGATAGCCTGGACTCTTGGGATAAGCTGGTCACGGCCTTCTTAGCTAAGTTCTTTCCTCCTCAAAAGCTGAGCAAGCTTAGAGTGGATGTTCATACCTTCAAACAAAAAGATGGTGAATCCCTCTATAAAGCTTGGGAAAGATACAAGCAGATGACCAAAAGGTGTCCTTCTGACATGCTTTCAGAATGGACCATTTTGGATATATTTTATTATGGTCTATCTGTGTTTTCTAAGATGTCACTAGACCATTCTGCAGGTGGATCCATTCACCTAAAGAAAATGCCTGCAGAAGCTCAAGAACTCATTGACATGGTTGCAAATAACCAATTCATGTACACTTCTGAGAGGAATCCTATGAGTAATGGGACGCCTCAAAGGAAGGGAGTTTTTGAAATTGATACTCTGAATGCCATATTGGCTCAGAACAAAATGTTGACTCAGCAAGTCAACTTGATTTTTCATAGTCTGAATGGATGGCAAAATACATCTAACAGTACTAAAGAGGTAAATTACATGGGTGAACCCTGTGGGAACACCTATAATTCCTCATGGAGAAATCATCCAAATTTCTTATGGAAGGATCAACAAAGCCTCAACAAGGCTTTAACAATGGTGGAAGAAACAGGCTCAGCAATAGCAAGCCTTTTCCATTATCTTCTCAGCAACAGACAGAGAATTCTGAGCAGAGTCCCTCTAACTTAGCAAACATAGTCTCTAATCTATCTAAGGCCATTTTAAGTTTCATGACTGAAACAAGGTCCTCCATTAGAAATCTGGAGGCACAAGTAGGCCAGCTGAGTAAGAAAATCACTGAATCTCCTCCTAGTACTCTCCTAAGCAATATAGAAGAGAATCCAAAAAGAGAGTGCAAGGCCATTGATATTGTCTATATGGCCAAATCCAAGGAGAAAGGGGAAGACGTGAATCCCAATAAGGAAGACCTCATGGGACGTCCCTCAGACAGAAAGGAGTTCCCTATTGAGGACCTAAAGGAATTTGAGGATCATATAGAAACCATAGAGATTCCATTGAACCTCCTTCTGCCATTCATGAGCTCTGAGAACTATTCTTCCTCTGAAGAGGATGAAGATGTAACTAAAGAGCAAGTTGCTCAATATCTAGGAGCCATCATGAAGCTGAATGCCAAGTTGTTTGGTAATGAGACTTGGGAAGATGCACCTCCCTTGCTCATTAGTGAACTAGATACATGGGTTCAGCGAACTTTACCTCAAAAGAAACAAGATCCTAGTAAATTCTTAATACCCTGTACCATAGGCACCATGACCTTTGAGAAGGCTCTGTGTGACCTAGGATTAGGTATAAATCTTATGCCACTCTCTGTAATGGAGAAGCTGGGAATCTTTGAGGTACAGGCCGCCACATTCTCATTAGAGATGGCAGACAAGTCAATAAGACAAGCTTATAGATTGGTAGAGGACATGTTAGTGAAGGTTAAAGGCCTTTACATCCCTGCTGATTTCATAATCTTAGACACTAGGAATGAGGAGGATAAATGCATCATCCTTGGAAGACTCTTCCTAGCCACAGCAGGAGTTGTGATTGATGTTGACAAAGGAGAGCTAGTCCTTCAATTGAATGGGGACTACCTTGTGTTTAAAGCTCAAGGATCTTTCTTTGCATCCATGGAGAGGAAGCATGAAAAGCTTCTCTCAATACAGAGTTAAACAAAACCCCCACAATTAAACTCTAAGTTTGATGTTGGGAGGCCACAATCAAACTCTAAGTTTGGTGTTGAACCCCCACATTCAAACTCTAAGTTTGGTGTTGGGAGGTTCCAACAATGCTCTGATGATCTGTGAGCTCCATGAGAGCTCACTGTCAAGCTATTGACATTAATGAAGCGCTTATTGGGAGGTAACCCAATTTTTATTTATCTATATTTCTATTGTTCTTTTATGTTTTATTAGGTTTATGATCATGTGGAGTCACAAAACAATTGCTAAAATTAAAAACAGAATCAAAAACAGCAGAAGAAATAGCACACCTTGGAGGAAGAGCTTATTGGGGTTTAAACGCCAGTAAGGAGCATCTAGCTAGCGTTCAACGCCAGAACAGAGCATGAATCTAGTGTTGAACGCCAGAAACAAGCAGCAATTTGGCGTCTAAATGCCAGGATTGCACTCTGAGGAAAGCTGGCATTTAACGCTAGCAACAAGCATCAGACTGGCGTTAAACGCCAGAAACATGCTATATTTGGGCGTTTAACACCAGAAACAAGCTTCAGCCTGGTGTTAAACGCCAGGATTGCAGGCAGAGGGCATTTTACACGCCTAATTGGTGCAGGGATGATTCATCATTGACACCTCAGGATCTATGGATCCCACAGGATCACCTCAGGATTTATGGACCCCACAGGATCCCCACCTACCTCAACTCACCTTCTCTCATCTTCACACAATCCAATGACACTCTTCCCCAAACACCCTTCACCAATCACCTCAATCTCTCTTCCCCATCACCTCTTCACCACTTACATCCATCCACTCTTCCCCATAAACCCCACCTAACTTCAAATTCAAAATCTCTTTCCCACCCAAACCCACCCTAAATGACCGAATCCCATTCCCTCTCCCTCCACTATATAAACCCCTCCATCCTTCTTCATTTTCACAAAACACAACCCTCTCTTCTCCCCCTTGGCCGAAACACACAACTCTCTCCCTCTCCTCCATATCTTCTTCTTCTTCATCTATTCTTTCTTTTTTTTTCTCGAGGACGAGCAACATTCTAAGTTTGGTGTGGTAAAAGCATATAGCTTTTTTGTTTTTCCATAACCATAGATGGCACCTAAGGCCGGAAAAACCTCTAGAAAGAGGAAAGGGAAGACAAAAGCTTCCACCTCCGAGTCATGGGAGATGGAGAGATTCATCTCAAAAGCCCATCGAGACCACTTCTATAAAGTTGTGGCCAAGAAGAAGGTGATCTCCGAGGTCCCTTTCATGCTCAAGAAAAATGAGTATCCGGAGATCCGACATGAGATCCAAAGAAGAGGTTGGGAAGTTCTTACCAACCCCATTCAACAAGTCGGAATCTTAATGGTTCAAGAGTTCTATGCCAATGCATGGATCACTAGGAACCATGATCAAAGCATGAACCCAAACCCAAAGAATTGGCTTACAATGGTTCGGGAGAAATGCTTAGATTTCAGTCCAGAAAATGTAAGGTTGGCGTTCAACTTGCTTATGATGCAAGAAGATGCACGCCCCTACAATAGAAGGGTCAACTTTGATCAAAGGTTAGACCAAGTCTTCATGGACATATATGTGGAAGGAGCTCAATGGAAAAGAGACTCAAAAGGTAAGCCGGTTCATTTGAGAAGACTGGACCTTAAGCCTGTGGCTAGAGGATGGTTGGAGTTCATCCAATGCTCCATCATCCCCACTAGCAACCGATTCGAAGTGACTGTGGATTGGGCCATCATGATCCATTGCATCATGATTGGAGAGAAAATAGAAGTTCATGAAGTCATCACTCTAGAACTCTACAAAGTAGCCGAAAAGCCCTCCACCTTGGCAAGGCTAGCTTTTTCTCATCTCATTTGCCATCTATGCTACTTAGCTGGAGTTGTCATAGATGGAGACATCTTCATTGAAGAGGACAAGCCCATCACTAAGAAGAGGATGGAACAAACAAGAGAGCCTATTCATGGATCTCAAGAGACACATAAGGAAGCTCATCATCAAGAAATCCCTGAGATACCTCAAGGGATGCATTTTCCTCAAAACAACTATTGGGAACAACTCAACACTTTTCTAGAAGGATTAAGTCATGACATGACCCAATTAAGGGTGGAACACCAAGAGCACTCCATCATTCTCAATAAGATTAGAGAAGATCAAAGAGCTATGAGGGAGGAGCAACAAAGGCAAGGAAGAGACATAGAGGAGCTCAATAATACCATTGGTCCTTCAAGGAGAAGGCACCACCATCACTAAGGTGGACTCATTCCTTAACTTCCTTGTTCTTACCTCTCTGTTTTTCGGTTTTTAAGCTTCATGTTTGTCTATGTTTGTGTCTTTATTACATGATCAGTAGTGTTTAATGTCTATGTCTTAAGGCTATGAATAATTCCATGAATCCTTCACCTTTCTTAAATAAAAAAATATTTTTAATACAAAAGAACAAGAAGTACATGAGTTTCGAATTCATCTTTGAATTTAGTTTAATTATATTGATGTGGTGACAATACTTTTTGTTTTTTGAATGAATGCTTGAACAGTGCATATTTTTTATCTTGTTGTTTATGAATGTTAAAATTATTGTCTCTTGAAAGAATGATGAACAAGAGAAATGTTATTGATGATCTGAAAAATCATAAATTGATTCCTGAAGCAAGAAAAAGCAGTAAAGAACAAAGCTTGCAAAAAAAAAGTGGCGAAAAAATTAGAAAGAAAAAGAAAAAGCAAGCAGAAAAAGTCAATAGCCCTTAAAACTAAAAGACAAGGGTAAAAAGGATCCAAGGCTTTGAGCATCAATGGATAAGAGGGCCCAAGGAAATAAATCCAGGCCTAAGCGGCTAAAACAAGCTGTCTCTAACCATGTGCTTGTGGCATGCAGGTCCAAGTGAAAAGCTTGAGACTGAGTGGTTAAAGTCGTGATCCAAAGAAAAAGAGTGTGCTTAAGAGCTCTGGACACCTCTAACTGGGGACTTTAGCAAAACTGAGTCACAATCTGAAAAGGTTCACCCAGTCATGTGTCTGTGTCATTTATGTATCCGGTGGTAATACTGGAAAACAAAGTGCTTAGGGCCACGACCAAGACTCATAAAAGTAGCTGTGTTTAAGAATCATCATACTTAACTAGGAGAATTAATAATACTATCTGAACTCTGAGTTCCTATAGATGCCAATCATTCTAAACTTCAAAGGATAAAGTGAGATGCCAAAACTGTTCAGAAGCAAAAAGCTACAAGTCCCGCTCATCTAATTAAAACTAATATTCATTGATATTTTGAGATTTATAGTATATTCTCTTCTTTTTATCCTATTTTTAGTTGCTTGGGGACAAGCAACAATTTAAGTTTGGTGTTGTGATGAGCGGATAATTTATACGCTTTTTGGCATTGTTTTTAGGTAGTTTTCAGTAGGATCTAGCTACTTTTAGGGATGTTTTAATTAGTTTTTATGAAAAATTCACATTTCTGGACTTTACTATGAGTTTGTGTGTTTTTCTGTGATTTCAGGTATTTTCTGGCTGAAATTGAGGGACCTGAGCAAAAATCTGATTTAGGCTGAAAAAGGACTGCTGATGTTGTTGGATTCTGACCTCCCTGCACTCGAAATGAATTTTCTGGAGCTACCGAACTCCAAATGGCGCGCTCTCAATGACGTTGGAAGGTAGACATCCAGAGCTTTCTAGAAATATATAATAGATCATACTTTATTTGCGTTTAGGGGACGCAAACTGGCGTTCAACGCCAGTTCCATGTTGTATTCTGGAGTAAAACGCCAGAAACACGTCACAAACCAGAGTTAAATGCCAAAAACACGTTACAACTTGGTATTTAACTCCAAGAGAAGCCTCTGCACGTGTAAAGCTCAAGCTCAGCCCAAGCACACACTAAAGTGGGCCCCGAAAGTTGATTTCTGAATTTAGACTTATTTCTGTAAACCCTAGTAACTAGTCTAGTATAAATAGAATATTTTACTATTGTATTAGACGTGTTTTGATTGATCTTTAGTCAGTGTATGCGATTTTAGACCTTCAAGGGGGGGCTGGCCATTCGGTCATGCCTGGACCATCACTTATGTATTTTCAACGGTGGAGTTTCTACACACCATAGATTAAGGGTGTGGAGCTCTGTTGTACCTCGAGTTTTAATGCAATTACTACTATTTTCTACTCAATTCAGCTTATTCTTGTTCTAAGATATTTATTGCACTTCAACCTGATGGATGTGATGATCCGTGACACTCATCATCATCCATCCTTATGAACGCGTGACTGACAACCACTTCCGTTCCACCTTAGAATGAACGGGTATCTCTTGGATTCCTTAATCAGAGTCTTCGCGGTATAAGCTAGAATTATTGGCGGCCATTCTTGAGAATTCGGAAAGTCTAAACCTTGTCTGTGGTATTCCGAGTAGGATTCAGGGATTGAATGACTGTGACGAGCTTCAAACTCGTGATTGTTGAGCGTAGTGACAGACACAAAAGAATCAATGAATTCTATTCCGACATGATCGAGAACCGACAGATGATTAGCTGTGTTGTGACAAGAGCATTTGGACCATTTTCACTGAGAAGATGGTAAGTAGCCATTGACAACGGTGATGCCCTACATACAGCTTGCCATGGAAAGGAGTAAGAAGGATTGGATGAAAGCAGTAGGAAAGCAGAGATTCAGAAGGAACACAGCATCTCCATACACTTATCTAAAATTCCTACCAATGATTTACATAAGTATCTCTATCTTTATTGTATGCTTTATTTATCATAATTTTCGAAAACCATTTGAATCAGCCTGACTGAGATTTACAAGATGACCATAGCTTGCTTCATACCAACAATCTCCGTGGGATCGACCCTTACTCACGTAAGGTTTATTACCTGGATGACCCAGGGCACTTGCTGGTTAGTTGTGCGAAGTTGTGAAGAATGTGAGTGAACCATAGTAGTGTGCACGAAGTTTTTGGAGCCATTGCTAAGAATTGTTCAAGTCATGAAAAGAGTAAATCATAATTTTTCCTATCAATCGCTTCTCAAATCAGGATCACCTAGTGACCTATGTCTAATCCTACGGCACCATTAATAGTGTATGTATTAAGAAGTTGAAGAACAAAAATGCTCGTTGAGAATTAAAAAGAATACTTACCAAATTAGTTACAATATATTTATATATATTATTTTATGTATGTATGTTCTTAACAAAATATTCAATCATTAGAATAAGTACATTTAATATAAAAAATAATTATTTTACAATAACAACAACGAAACATTGTCTCACTAGGTGGGGTTGGCTACATGGATCAAACAACGCCATTGAACTTTATCATGTATCATATCTATAGAGAGACCATTTACATGTAGATCTCATTTGACTACCTTATGGATAATCTTTCTAGGTCTTCCTCTGCCTTGTCCATTTTCCATCTCATCAACCCTCCTAACTAGGTGCTCTGTCGGTCTTCTTCTCACATTTTCAAACCACCTAAGATGGCATTTTACTATCTTTTCCACAATAAATGCCACTCCAACTCTTTCTCTCTCTCTCTCTCTCTCTCTCTCTCTCTTATATCTTTATTCCTTATTCTATCCAATCGCGTATGACCACTCATCCATCTCAACATTCTCATCTTGTCACATTTAATTTATGTTCGTGCTCCCCTTTGGCCGTCCAACACTCTACCAGTCTGATAGCACTGTGATAGAATTCACCTTTAAGTTTAAAGAAACTTTTTTGTCATGTATAAAACCAAATACACTACGCTATTTTGACCAACCTGCTTGGATCTTATGATTTACATCTTGTTCAATCTTTTTATTGTCCTGTATGATGCACCCAAGATACTTAAAGCTTTTAACTTTTTGTAGGATATTTTCTCCAATCTTCAGCTCTATATTAGGATTTTTCCTTCGGCGACGACTGAACTTATATTCCATACATTCTGTCTTGCTACGGCTTATGCACAGACCATACACTTTTAGAGCTTATCTCCATAAATTCAACTTCTTATTTAAGTCTTTCCTTGATTCTCGCATAAGGATGATATTATCGACAAAAAGCATGCACCATGGCACAAGCTTTTGGATATACTCTGTGAGTACTTCCAAAATTAATGTGAAAAAATATAAATTTAAAGATGATCCCTGATGACCAGAATTCACTACCCCTTTAAAAATTTAGTGAATCAGTTCTTTTGGCAAGCACACCAAAATTATCGCCAAGTAATAACCCACAGTAGAGTGGGATCGTATCCACAGAGATTGGCAAATCCAAGCAGTTTTAATTGATTGATGAATTAGTCAAGTGGATCAATAAGATTGTGAAGTGCAGAATTGTAAATGGCATAAATGTAAATGACTAGAATATAAAGAAACCCAATAAAGTGTAGAATTAAAAATTGCAGAATGTAAAGTGCTGAATTATAAATGACTTGAATGTAAATGGGAATAGGGAATTACTGAATGTAAAATTAAGCTATAAAAAAATGGATAGATAAGAATGGGGGAATTCATTGAGATTGGGAGATGTTGTCTCTTTGGATCAAATCTAGCTTATATCTTCTTCAATCATGCAACTCATTGACCTCTTGGCAATCTTGATTGATTAAGCCCCGATCCCTTGGTGACTCAATCTCTCAGATCTTGATCAATAGCCAATTCCTTAGTCTAATTGCTCATGAAGAGAGATATGTTTGGTCCCTGATTATACCACACACCCTTGTAGGTCTAGGTAGAGGGGGGATTATATGTCACGTATCCCATCACCAAAACCTAGAATCTACTCAAGTGTGAGAAGGGATTTCAAGCATGGTTTCATGTTTCCTTTCTCAAGGTTCCCATGAAATCCAATTGCATTCAATCTCTTTCCCAAGATAATTGAACACTAAGCATTAAGAACGAAATTCCTTCTAGCAAATCAAGAGAAGATGAAGAGAAGAAGAATTTCACTATTATCAATCCATCAAGTGCAACAGAGCTCCCTCTCTCAATGAGAGGGAAGTTAGCTACTCAAAGCTTGAAAAGTACTCAAAAATGGAGTGTAAAAGTGCAATCCTTCAAGTGGCACGCTCGTCCCTTGTCAACCTTGGCATGCCACGCCTTCGAACTCAAGTGGCACGCCATAGTGGCATTCTTGTGTTGGCGTGCCACGCCTTCGAGCTCAAGTGGCACGCCCTTTGATTTTTCTACTTCGTTTGCCTCTGGAAACTTGAACTAGTGTGGCACGCCCAGGGTTTGGCATGCCACGCCCTTGTTATGTGCTTGGCTAAGCTTCTCTGGAAAGTTACACTAGCATGGCACGCCCAGAGTCTGGCGTGCCATGCCCCTTTGTGAGTGAGTGGTTCCTCTGTTTGGCATGCCACGCCACGAACTCAAGTGGCATGCCCCAATGATGCTTTGGCCTTTGAATGACATTGGCGTGCCACGCCTGGTTGCTCAAGTGGCACGCTTAAGTGAAGAATAGTGATTGGCGTGCCACGCCTTCGATACCAAGTGGCACGCCCCATGTAATTGGCCTCCTCCACCCTCTTTAGAAACTTATACCAGAGTTCCAGGGCATCCGCCGAAATATCTTATTATGAGATTGCCATTCCCATCCAGTCCGATGAAGTATAAGCAAGTCAGGCAGAAGCCGAGGATTAGGATTTGATTACCCTGTAAGGAATAGATATTGAATATAAGGCTGTAGGCTCCAGTTAAGCAATAAAGGAATGAACTCTTGGCACAAAGTCTAGAAGCTTCTACATCAAATAGATCCATCTTGGATTAAGTCGGCATTTGCCTTAGCCTCTTTTGCTCTCTCTTTGTAATATGGTGTTTAGGCGTGCCACGCCCATGATTTTGTCTCGCTCCAGTAAGTGGCGTGACACGCCTTGACCTTCAAGTGGCACGCCAAAGTGACTTTTTGGAACTGGCGTGCCACGCCTTTGACACCAAGTGGCACGCCCAAGTGAGGTTGAGAGGTTGGCGTGCCACACCTTCGACTTCAAGTGGCACGCCAAGTCTTCAATTGCCTTCAGCCCCTTCTCTGGATCATTGTACCAGCGTGCCACGCCATGCTGCTCAAGTGGCACGCCCATGTATTTGTGCACTCTTCAAGCTTGGCGTGCCACGCCTGGGTCTTCAAGTGGCACGCTAAAGTGACTTTTTGGAGCTGGCGTGCCACGCCTTCGACACCAATTGGCACTCCCATAGTAGTTGATGGGTCAGGCGTGCCACGCCCAACCTGGCGTGCCACGTCCCTTTTGTTTCCTCCATTTTGCTCTCTGAAATTTTGTACTAGCGTGCCACGCCTAGTCCCTGGCGTGCCACGCCCACATGCATGCTTGGATCTCCTTTCTAGAATTTAGTACTAGCGTGCCACGCTTAGCTCCTGGCGTGCCACGTCAGTGCATTTTTGTGGCGTTTGCCCCCAAGTGACACGCCAGTCTCACACGCCCAACTTCTTGTTTGTCTTCTTCCCATTTTTGATACCTTTTTCACCTACAATTCAGCACAACTCATCTTAAAGTAGTGTACCATAATATTCATCAAATAATGTATGAATTGTACTGATCAAATGAAATTTGTGCTCTTTTATGATCTTTTTTATGCAAGAAAAAATGGTAGATAATGCAAGTCATCAATCCCTAATATAATTCTATGCCAATTATAATAAAATCTTTTTACAAATTTAAAATAATATTTTAATACGGTAGTTTGTTTTTTGTATTAGCGTACATATTCTGAATTGAGTGGTTTCTTAACCCATAAAATATAATTAAGAAAAATTCTATTTGATCAATATTTTATTATATTTATCTTACATTTGAATCAATATTAGTTATTGGTATTTTTGTTTTACGTTAAAAATATTTGTCTTTTACTCAGGAATTTATGATGCATGTGTATCGTGCAGTAACGAATTTAGAAAATTTTAGTAGTGGGAACAAAATTTTATACTATAATAATAATTTTTTATAATAAAAATAGTA
>NC_029776.3:59002527-59010211 GCF_000817695.3 Arachis duranensis | reverse complement strand
TATATAATTTAAAATTCTATTATTTTAAGTTTTATATTTTAAAAAATTAAGTAATTTTTCTCTTAACACCACAATCAAAATTTCTCTCTTTCTATATATATTATTACTAAACAATTATTTAAATATTCAATTTTCAACACAATTAGAAGCCGACTCTTATTGATATTCATAGTTAGAAAAGTTCTTTTAATTAATACAGTTGCTACGCAAAAATTAAAATTAATTTCAAAAGAAGATAAATAATATTCTTTTGAGTTAATTTTTAAGAAAGAACACAAATTTCATTTAAATCTGAGAATTGATCACTCTAACAAATATCTAATATGAAAATTTTAAATTGATGATTAAGTACCAAAAGTTGAGTAAAAAATTGCTGTGGGATCAAATGTAATAATTTAATGGAAAAAATAAATATTATTATCATGTACTAAAAAATTTCAAATTGTAGTGGGGGCACTTGCCCCCACAACACTACACTTGAAACCGTCCCTAATGATATATTTTTCTATACTTTTTCATATAAGGATCAATTTATAATGCTTAATTATGCAAGTGCTTTGGTGCTTAAATTGAATATTGCTTTGATTGCTTGAGTTACGGAAATGATAGAAAAAGAAGCAACAAAAGTACTAATAGAGGAAGTACATTCCCAAGATGGCAAATGAGTTGGAAACAAAACTCAAGAGAAGCAAAGAGGATTTGTAACCCTAACCTCTTCATACTCCAACAAGAATAACTTGAATTACAAAGCTTTAAATGAGGTGATTTTAATGCCATTTAAAAGTAGACTTCCAGAACTTTTCAACCATATATAACACTCCATAGTGGACACTGAATTTAAGGATGCAAATCATTATTCTTTTAGCGCTAAAAAACCCGACGTGTGGCTGGCGTGCCTGGGAAGTGGCACGCTGGGCCAAATCTCCTGCAAACACGCTAGGATGACCTCTTCACTTTCAAAAGATCATAACTTGAGCAAAAATGGTCCAAATGACACGATTCTATTGGCATTAAAAAGCTGACTTTCAGAGAATGATATATAATAGTCTATAGTGGACATTCAGTTTGGGACTACAAACGACCCCATCTTTCAACGTTACAAGCCTTCAAAAGCCCAAAGTGTTACCAAAGTTCCACTTCAATGACACTCCATATTAGGCCACCTCCAATACTCCAATTCCTTCATTTATTCTTCGACGTTTCAAGCCTCTAAGAAGAGAATCAAAACTTCACAAGCCCAACACAATTCCATCCAAGTCAAGCCACAATTAACTATCAATGAAGGCCACAAGAATCATCTAGAAGTGGTTAGAAAATTTGAATTTGATTGTAATTTCATTTGAATTTGTAATTTATGTAGCTTCTAAATAGGACCTTAGATTCATCATTTTACACACAGCATGAGGAGGTGGAGGTGACTCCACACCCCACTCTCATTCTCTTTCTCTCTTCCATTTTCTTTCATACCCATTTTGTAAATTTTTAGTTATGAGTTTCTAAGTTCTCTTCATTGGAAAAGAGAGCTCTATTGTTTTTTAATAGATTAATTTGATTTCTTCTCCATCTTCAATGTTTCATTTATATTTTCTTTAAAAAGAATCTTCGTTCTTCATTTTAAGGATTCAAATATCTTGGAAAAAATTGAATTAAATATGAATTATCTGAGGGATTGGGAATTTCTCAAGTTAAGAGAGATTGAATTACTAAGGTATTGGAATTCAATCACTTATGATTTTCCAAGAGAACAATGATTGCATGATTGAAGAGGAGATGAAAACTATTGATCTAAAGAATGCAATATCTCTTGATCCCAATGTTAATTTCTTTCTTAATTCTTGTCATTTAATTGTTCTCTTTAAATTCTTGTCATTTACTTATGCACATTTATTGCTTTATTTACTTATGCACATTTATGCCTTCCAAGTGTTTGTAAAAATGCTTCTCTTAGTTTTACTTTCTAGTTATTCACATTCTTACAATTTAATTTTCAGCACTTTACATTTCCATCATTTACTTTCTTGTTCTTTATTGCTTTCATTTAATTTCATGTCATTTACATTTCTTGTTGCTTATCATTTCAATATGAATTGTCTAACTAGACTAATCAATTAACTATTACTTGCTTAATCCATTAATCCTCTTGGGATCGACACTCACTCACCGAGAGTTTTATTACTTGATACGACTCGGTGCACTTGCCGGTAGTTTTATAGAATATTGAATTATAAATTTCGTATCAATTTACATAAAAAACTTCGGTCTCTCTAAAACTTTAAAAAAATATACTTATATATGAGATATGTACTTAAAAAAATAAAAAATATTATGTAATTTAATAGCCTTATATGTATTATTTTTTACTGTAAGATTGATTTATGTCTCAATTGTTTAGCTCATTAATATTTTTTACTTAACCAATTTAATACCGTATACTGAAATTTTTGTACTTTTTAAATTAGCTTTTATTACTCATCTTTATAACTATTTTTAAAAGAAATTATTTGTTCTTTTATTAACTAGAATATTAATAATAACATACATAATTATATTTTAGTAATCACATTATGTACCTGAAACATTCTTTTCTCGTAAAAAATACTCATTTTTCTTCTAAATTTACATTGTTAAAAGAAAATAAATTCCCTTACTTTTTCATCATACTTTATTACAACTATTATTTTATTTTGATATTTATATCTTGTATTCTATAAGGGTATTATTTCTTTTAAATAATTAATAGTTTATGATTTGTGTTTAAATTTTTTAAAGTTTTTGAAAGAACTAATTTTAATTAATAAGATATATGATAACTTCTTAAGTAAACGCACTATAAATTACTAATTTTTTGTAATTTTATAATGTTCTATTAATATTATTGTGTCTCTATGTCAAAAATAAAATTATGAAAAAGAATTTACAAGATTATTTTTTTTATATATTGATAAACCTTTGCAAAAATCAACTCAATAACTATATACTATACTTAAACTATTTTTATGTAATAAAAATATAATTGCATCTGAATAGCATAAGAGTTCTCCAAGAGGTATTTTGGAGTTTGTATCCTGTATAACAACGTTTAAATAGTATAAACCATTGGTGCAGGTTAATGGCAGATACTTTTATGAAAAATATAAAGATGCATTTTTAGTTGTGGTTACACAAGATGGGAATCGAAACATTATGCCGATTGCTTTCGCCATCTTGGAAGGTGACACAACAAATGTACGAGACTTTTTCCTTAGTAATTTGCAAAGATATATTGTTAATTGAGATGACTTGGGTATTATTTTTGACCGCCAAAATTTCATCTAGATATCAGTAGCTCGTAATTACGGTTCATGGGCACCATCAAGAGCATGGCAAATATTTTGTATCAGGCATATTGAATCCAACTTCTTAAGGAAAAAAATTTCAATGTGAAGGAAACATAGTTGTTAACCAGTTTGACAGGAATAATGAGGTGTTTAAGGTTCGTGAAATGTGTAATGATTCTATATACAATGTTAATCTTGCACATCGAGTTTGTGATTAATTTCCAAGTCGAACAACTTCCATGTTTTCCTGTACTTACATGTTGTGCCAACCAGCATCTTGATTGAAACGTATATGTACATGACATGTACAAGATCTCAAAAATTTGCATGGTTTACAAAGGAGAGTTTGTACCAATGGGCGACCCAGACATGGTCAAGACATGATGATCTAAAGATCATTGCCAATTGCATATTGTGGCGCGCAACTAAAGGACGACCAAAGTCAACCCGCTACGTGAATGAAATGAATTCTCGAGATATTCACACTCCTCGCTAGTGTACTCTATATGGACGAGAGGGTCATAGCTATAATCGATGTCTTCAGGGCGCTAGTCCGAGTTTTGGTGGAGGTCAATAGGGTTACTAGAGTATTTTTTACCTTCTTATGTATTTATGCATGTGCAATCTTTTATGTATGCATTTTTTCTTTGTGCTAAATATTCTTAGTAGAAAAGTACAAGAAAATAATTGTTACAATATAAATAAAAAAATACAAGACATAACAAAAGTAAATAGAAAAAAAACTCAATGTCAAAGGAAAATAAATACTAGATATAACTAAAAAATAAACAAAAAAATCCAACAATCTATTTCTCTTCCAATTTGTCTCCCACAAACTTCTTCCCTTTGTTTAGTCAAAATGATAGAGTGCATTTCTTCGGTGGAGCAATCTCTGTCCATAAAAAATATGGATGACCATCAGAAGCACCCGTATCTTGGTCCACTCACTTCATCACCGCTATAGATCTCAAAAGTACCCAAAATCCTGGCTACTTGATCTACCTCCCTCAAATCCTAGAAGTGCTGATATCCTGAGAGCTTTCTCCACCATCGCCGTAAATCCCAGAAGCATCGATGTCGATGATCGTTCAAGTAATACTACGGTGAGTGGATATTGTTTCCCCGAGGACTAAAAGTGAGCAAGCAATTATCAAATTAAATATCTAATTAGATTAAAAGAACCTAGATTAATGAGAGTAAGATTGTGTCTTACTGAGAGTTTGAGAAACCTGAGTGCTTGAATGCTTGAATACTTACAGATAGAGAAGTGGGATTTATGATAATCGCTGTGGTTACATTTGGCTTCTCTTATCTTTTATGAATCTGGCATACATAGGATTTAAGAATTTTCAAAACTGAATTTCAAATTATATTGTGAGAATTATTTTTGAATTTATATGACTTGAAGTCAGTTTACTTTTTATTTGGATTATGGGACAGATATTTTGTGGGCTTTTGACTCTTAGTGCTTTGTCACAAGGCAACTCTTAACAGACTTTTAGTCAATAATCCAGAGCCAATTGGCCTGAGTTATCGGGTGATAAAGTACCCCTCGGATCTAATTATCCAAACCTTTCCTTGACACAATCACACCACAAGCATCTAATTAGGGTTTTGATCCAGACATCAATGCCTAGAGCCTCTTTGGACTTCTTAATGTTTTGTCTTAAGGTAACTCTTTAAACAGACTTTTAAGCAATAATCCTGGTTCAATTGGCCTCAATATCGGGTGATAAAGCACACCTCGGATTTACTAGCCCAAGTCTATCCTTAAAACAAAAACATCACAGGGACATAACTGGGCCCTAATCATTGTGCTCAAAGCCTTGGAATTTTTTATTTCATTGATCTTTCTAGACCTTTTTTTTTAAATTGCTTCAAGTAATTCATGATGATTGAATTCTCATAATAATTCTTTAAATCTCTATTTTTTGAAGATTCTATTTCTGTTTCCTCAAGATTTAAGTATTTCAGATTTCTTCAAATGTAATCACATCTATGTAAGCACTTCCACTGTTTGTTTTTGAATTATTTATTATTCAATTCCTTCTTTATTCATTAAGATATTCTTCATTACAAGCATTATCACTGGAGGTACAAACAAAGAAAGAAAAGAAAAAAAAAAGAAAAAAGGTAAACAGAATGCAAGACAGGAAAATAAACATGCAAATGAAAGGAAATAAAAGGGACAAGAAATACTTAACCATCACCAGAGGGGGTTTCACCAGGATCACTTTACTCATCATCATCCTCACTACTCTCTTCATCTTTAGTTTCAACTGTTACTTCTTAGTGTTGGGCATGCCATACTTATTGTCTCTGAAGTTCTTGAAGCTCCTATTCTCTCTTTCTTCTAGCTTTTACTTCCCTGTCAGCTTGTTGCATTCTTACTCAAGCTTCAGAATACATCATGACATTAGAATGTGCATCATGCATGGCCATGCAGAGATAGTTGAGCTTGTTTTACATTTTTTGGTAACGTTTTTTTGAATCTCATTGAAACTGTTGAAACTCTCTGTAGAACTGTTGAAAATCAAGTTCTTGAGTTTGAGAATGACTTGGCACTACTTGGGATTTTGGTGATTGAGGTGGAAGGATTTCCGGTGCTTGATGAGGAGGAGAAGGTTGTTATTGAGGTTCTCCCATTCAGCCTTCACAAATGTGTCGTCTTGCAGCTCTTTCCATCACTGCTTTAATGATGTGCCTGTCTACCAGATGGGAATGTCTTCTTCAATAGATACATCAACCGTTTGGCACAGTTGGTGGATGATTCCCGAAAATCCAAGCTTTATCAGTGTATCCTGATGAGAGGATATTTTATACACTTTTTGGCATCATTTTCATATAGTTGTTAGCATGTTTTGTTTAAGTTTTATTATATTTTCATAGGTTTTAGTGTAAAATTCACATTTTTGGATTTTACTATAAGTTGTTGTATTTTATGGTGATTTCAGGTATTTTCTGGCTGAAATCTGAGAGTTTTGACAAAGTCTGATTCAGAGGCAAGGAAGCGTAGCAGATGCTATCAAGATTTGACCACCTTGCATTCAAGTAAAAATTTCTAGAGCTACAAATATCTAAATGGAGCATTCTTAACGACTATAGAAAGCTAACATCCAGGGCTTTCCAGCAATATATAATAGTCCATTCTTGTCTTTGGAGATAAAGACTCAAAGCTGGTGTTCAACGCTAGCCATCTATCCCCTTCCTGGTATTGGACGCCCAAAAAGGAGCAGATGGCATCCAACGGCCAAAGGGAATCCAAAAGGGGGTGTTCAACACCCACGAGCCCTACTGCTACGTGGAGACACCCTTAGCTCAACCCAAACACTCACTAAGTGGGCTCTGGAAGTGGATTTTTGCACTACAAGCCTAAGCCTATTATATTTCTGTAATCTTTAGTTATTAGATTAGTATATATAGGAGAAGATCACTCTTGTTTTAGGATCTTCGACCACCTTACACGTTTTTACATTGTTCTATGTATAGTATGAGCTGCTAAACCTCCTAGGTTAAGGTTAGGAGCTCTGCTGAGTTTTATGGATTAATAAAAGTACTACTATTCTATTTCAATTTGTGTTTTATTCTCTCCTAAGATGTATCTTCGTTCTTCAACCTTATGAATGAGTTGAACCGTCAAAAGTTATGTCTATTCTACATGGGTTCAGTAAGCGTCTTTCATCAGATATCAATGAACCACTAGCTTGATTATACATCTCTTAGACGGCTAATCCACGACTTTATTGGGGACTTCTCGAGACATCAGTTCAGCCGAGGTATGGAGAGATTAGGGTCTTTGTGGTAAAGGCTAGAATCAAGGCGTAGCATTCTCTTATCCGGAAGATTCGACCTTGTCTGTGGCGTTTTGAGTAGGATCACCAAGGGGATGAACTGCAGAAGCTTCACCCTCATTCAGATTGGATGCTGATGAGCGGATATTTTATACGCTTTTTGGGGGTAATTTCATGTAGATTTTAGCATATTTTAATTAGTTTTAGTAGAATAATATTAGTTTTTAGGCAAAAATCATATTTCTGGACTTTACTATGAGTTTGTGTGTTTTTCTGTGATTTCAGGTATTTTCTGGCTGAAATTGAGGGAGCTGAGCAAAAATCTGAGTTAGGCTGAAAAAGGACTGCTGATGCTGTTGGATCCTGACCTCTCTGCACTCGAAATGGATTTTCAGGAGCTACAGGAGTCCAATTGGCGCGCTCTCAACATCGTTGGAAAGTAGACATCCAGGGCTTTCTAGCAATATATAATAGTCCATACTTTGCGCGAAGATAGACGACGTAACTTGGCGTTGAACTCCAAGTACATGCTGCTGTCTGGAGTTAAACGCCAGAAAAACGTCATGATCCGGAGTT
>NC_029776.3:59000707-59002052 GCF_000817695.3 Arachis duranensis | reverse complement strand
TCAGAGGACAAAGCATCTCCAAAACTCCAACATATTTCTCAGTACTGCACAACAAGTAACGCTATTATTCTCTTTTATTTTTCCAATCTAATAATTCCAACTGATAATTTTAATTAATATCCTGACTAAGAATAATAAAATAAACATAGATTGCTTCAAACCAATAATCTCCGTGGGATCGACCCTTACTCACGTAAGGTATTACTTGGACGACCCAGTGCACTTGCTGGTTAGTTGTGCGAATCACAAATTCGTGCACCAAGTTTTTGGCGCCGTTGCCGGGGATTGTTGAGTTTGAACAATTGAAGGCTTATTTTATTTCTTAGATTAGGAATAATTTATTTTTGTTGTTATAGAGTCATTAAATTTTGATAGGATAGTTTTTTTCAAAAAAAAAATTTCTTTTCAAAAATATTATTTCTCTTTATTATTTGTTAATTTTTCGTGAGTCTAGTGTCTTGTTTTATGTTTGGTGTCAATTGCATGCTCTTCCTTGTCTCTTAATTTTTCGAATTGCATGTTCTTGTTTTTCCTTGATCTTCAAGTTGTTCTTGTTTATCTTTCTTGTTGATCTTGAGTTTTTCTTGCTTTGTGTCTTTTTTTTGTTTCACTTGTGTTCTTTTTAAAGCATTAATTGGAATATTCAGAACAAGTGTTACATTTACTCTCAATTGGCTAGAGTATTGGTTTATATTCTTGATGATTGGGCACCAGTTCTTTTGAAAATCTTTTTCAAAAATAATTTTTCTTGATTTAATCTTGTGCCAAACTCTAAGTTTGGTGTTTTCTTGTTAATTTTAATATAATTTTCGAAAAAAAATTGTCCTGGTTTTCTAAAAATTTTAAGTTTGGTGTTTTTTCTTTTGTTCTTGGTGTTCTTGTGAATCTTCAAGGTGTTCTTGAGTCTTTCCTGTGTTTTGATCTTAAAATTTTTAAGTTTGGTGTTCCTCGGTGTTTTCCCTCCAAAATTTTCGAAAATAAGGAACATTGGATCTAAAAATTTTAAATCTTGTGTCTTTTGCATATTTTTCTCTTTCATCATAAAATTCAAAATTCAAAAAAAATATATACTTTCCAACTAATTTTGAACTACATTTTTCGAAAATTTTATATAAAAATTCAAATTTCAATTTCAAAATATTTCCAATTTTCTTTATTTATTTTATTTTTATTTCGGTTTTTGTTTTATTTTATTATTTCGAAAATTATTCTTATAATAAAATAGACAATATCAACATCCATACCATCTCCCTTGCTCCATCATGGAACTAAGTGGAAATGAACAGTCCAGGAGGACTCTGGGGTCATATGCTAACCCCACTACTGCTTCATATGGGAGTAGTAT
>NC_029776.3:59000391-59000702 GCF_000817695.3 Arachis duranensis | reverse complement strand
ACATTTTTCGAAAATTTTATATAAAAATTCAAATTTCAATTTTAAAATATTTCCAATTTCTTTTATTTATTTCGTTTTTATTTTATAAAAATTAATTGTTATAAAATAAATAATAGCAACATACATATCATCTCTTTTATTCCATCATGGAATTAAGTGGGAATGATCAGTCCAGAAGGACTCTGGGGTTATATGCTAACCCCACTACTGTTTCATATGGGGGTAGTATCTGTATACCATCCATTGGAGTTAGTAGCTTTGAGTTGAATCCTCAGCTCATTATCATGGTGCAGCAAAACTGCCAGTATTCT
>NC_029776.3:58999215-59000233 GCF_000817695.3 Arachis duranensis | reverse complement strand
AAAGATCAAGCTAAGAGGTGGTTAAATAACCAGCCTAAGAACAGCATAAAAACATGGAAACAGCTGTCAGAAAAATTCCTAAATCACTATTTCCCTCCAAAACGGATGACACAGCTAAGGCTAAGCATCCAAGGCTTCAAACAAGGAGATAATGAATCCCTTTATGATGCCTGGGAGAGATACAGAGAGATGCTAAGAAAATGCCCCTTTGAAATGTTTTCCGAATGGGTGCAATTAGACATCTTCTACTATGGGCTTACAGAAAAAGCTCAGATTTCTCTAGACCACTCAGCTGGTGGATCTATACATATGAGAAAAACAATTGAAGAAGCTCAAGAGCTTATTGATACAGTAGCCCAAAATCAGCATCTGTACCTGAGCAGTGAATCTTCCATGAAAGAAGAAGCTAAAACAATAACTGCAGAACTTAGTCTGGTGGATCAGGCTAATGAATTTAATCAGCAATTAGACTTTCTAACTCAGCAGCTAGCCGAATTCAAGGAAATATTACAGGAAACAAGAATGGCTAACAGGAATATGAAAGTGCAATTAAAACAGACAGAAAAGCAACTGTCAAAACAAATAGCAGAAGAATGCCAAGCAGTTCAATTAAGAAGTGGGAAAACATTAAATACCTCACTTCAAAGTAGCAGGAAGTCAAGAAATGAATAGATGTCTACTCAAAATCCCTCTGAGGACAATCAGAGCCCAGAGAGGAATAATGCTGGCGCTGAACGCCCAGACCATGCTCATTCCTGGCGTTCAACGCCAAAAACAAGCATGAATCCGGCGTTGAACGCCCAAAGGGAACATGGTTCTGGCATTCAAACGCCAGTAACAAACAAGGAGGTGGCGTCTAACGCCACTCCAGCTTCCACCAGTCACATACAAGTGCTAATGACAACCCTTCTAAAAAGGCTTCCCAACCCACTCCTGTAGGTAATAAACCTGCAGCAACTAAGGTTGAGGAATACAAAGCCAAAATGCCTTATCCTCAAAAACTCCGCCAAGCGGAACA
>NC_029776.3:58994443-58995916 GCF_000817695.3 Arachis duranensis | reverse complement strand
ATAGTCCAGCTAATGACATTAAAGAAGCGCTTGCTGGGAGGCAACCCAGCCAAATCACAAAATTTAATTTTATTTGTTCTTTTTTTTTTCTAATTGATCAAGTTTTACAGGTAGATGC
This sequence comes from Arachis duranensis, assembly GCF_000817695.3. Taxonomy (NCBI): domain Eukaryota; kingdom Viridiplantae; phylum Streptophyta; class Magnoliopsida; order Fabales; family Fabaceae; genus Arachis; species Arachis duranensis. The sequence goes on along the minus strand of NC_029776.3, from coordinate 58,995,798 downwards.
CAGAGTATCTTCAAAAGGTGAAGTAGCAATTGATTGAAGTCACAGAGTTACAGGGAAATTTGGAAAGCTTACTGGCATCAAAAAGCCAGTAAGAAACGTTTTGGGCATTGAACGCCCAAAAGAAGCACCAACTGGGCGTTCAACGCCAGTAAGGGTAGCCATCTGGGTGTTGAACGCCAGAAAGGAGCATCTTCTGGGCGTTGAACGCCAGAAAGAAGCACCTTCTGGGCGTTCAACGCCAGATTGTTAGCGTCCTGGGCGTTCAGAAAAACGCCCAGTGACAAAGGACCTCCTGGCGTTCAACGCCAGAAAGAAGCATCAGCTGGGCATTGAACGCCCAGGAGAAGCAGCATTTGGGCGTTAAACGCCCAAAACATGCATCGTTTGGGCGTTTAACGCCAGGATGGTGGGAGGAGGTAAAAATTCGTTTTTCTTTATATTTTTTCTAAATTTTTTTATGTTTCAATTCATGATTTCTTACATAAACATTCTTCAAATTGTCATCCCTCATATCAAATTAGTTTTCTAAAAATCCTGATTTCTAAAAATCCATGTTTCAAAAATTTCAAATATATCTTAATCCATAAAGACAAATTGTTTTCCAATCCAATCCAACTCTTTTAAGTTTGTTTTCAAAACTCAATTATCTTTTTAAAATCTTTTTCAAAAAAATTAAAAATTCAGATCTATCTTTTAATTTTTAGTTAAATCTTTCTCTTTTTAAACTATATCTTTTTCTTATCATATCTATCTTTTACAAATCATATCTTCTATCTTATCTTTTTCCTATTTTCGAAAATTTCCCACGCCCCCTCCCTATATATTGAATTCGGCGCCCCTCTCATCATCACCATACCACACTTGCTCTCCTCCTATCCCTCTTCTTTCTCCTCTTTTGCTTGAGGGCAAGCAAAGCTCTAAGTTTGGTGTGTTTATCCGTGATGACAAAAACATACCCACTAAAGATCATGGCTCCTAAAGGAAAACAACCCAACCCAAGAGGCAAGAAAGAGAACACTCCAAAGCCACTTTGGAATCAAGGGAAGTTCTTAACTAAAGAACATTCAGACCATTACTACAAGATAATGAGTCACAGATCAGTGATCCTGGAAGTCAAATTTGATCTGAAAGAAGATGAATATCCGGAGATCCAAGAGCAAATTCGAAACAGGAACTGGGAAATTCTGGCCAATCCTGAAACGAAAGTGGGAAGGAACATAGTTCAGGAGTTCTATGCTAATCTATGGCAGACAGACCGGCAAAGAATAATTGGAGCTGCTCTCTATGACCATCAGACCTTAGTCAGAGGAAAGATCATTCATACCAACTCTGACAAGATCAGGGAGATATTCAAG
>NC_029776.3:58993393-58994299 GCF_000817695.3 Arachis duranensis | reverse complement strand
ATAATGATTTACTGCATCATGTTGGGAAAAGAAGTAGAAGTCCATCAACTAATCTCATGTGAGCTATACAAAATTGCAAACAGGAATTCCAAGGACGCCAGATTAGCCTATCCAAGCTTAATTTCTATGCTCTGCAAAGATGCTGGAGTGAAGATGGGAATAACAGAGTATATCCCAGTTGAGAGGCCAATCACTGGAATATCAATGGTCAGACAACAACAACAAGATGATTCAGCCAAGAGGAGAGCACAGGATGCCCTCCCAGAACTGCCTCAATTCGAATATTGGGAACATCTTGAGGCTTCTAATTCCAAATTTCAAGAAGCTATGGACCAAATAAGGGAAGAACAAAGCAATCAAAGTAGCATGCTTTGCAAACTGCTTAAGGAACAGGAAGAGCAAGGGCGTGATCTAAGGGAGCTGAAGCGCCAAAAATTAATCCTTGAACAACACCCCACAGATTAGAGGAACATCTACTTCTCAAAACAACAGGTTGTTGAGTTCCAATTTTTTTTAACTTTGTGATAGTGTTATTATGGAAATTTACCTTAGGAGATATATAGTGGTAGTAGTAGTAGTAATTAGTATATCTATTTTGATTTTATTTCCAATTAAGCTATAATTTATTTTTCTCATCATCATCAGGCATGAATAAAGTAGTAGATTTTTTTTTAGAATAAAGAAGTAATCTATATTTTTCGAGTTCTTAATAATAAAAATTATAATTAACTATGTGTGGTGGCAATACTTTTTGTTCTCTAAATGAATGCTTGAACAGTGCATAACTTGTACTTTGAATTTGATGAATATTGGCTCCTGAAAGGATGAGGAACAAGAAAAATATTATTGATGATCTGAAAAATCATGAAATTGATTCTTGAAGCAAGAAAAAGCAGCAAAAAAAAA
>NC_029776.3:58993022-58993241 GCF_000817695.3 Arachis duranensis | reverse complement strand
GGACTCTAGCAAAGCTGAGTCACAATCTGAAAAGGTTCACCTAGTCATGTATCTGTGGCATTTATGTATCTGGTGGTAATACTGGAAAACAAAGTGCTTAGGGCCACGGCCAAGACTCACAAAATAACTGTGTTCAATGAATCAACACACTACACTAGGAGAATCAATAATACTATCTGAATTCTGAGTTCCTATGGATGCCAATCATTCTGAAATTCA
>NC_029776.3:58992449-58992943 GCF_000817695.3 Arachis duranensis | reverse complement strand
TACAAGCCCCGCTCATCTAATAAGAATCTGAGCTTCATTTAAAACTCTAAAATATTATTACTTCTTAATTTCTGTTAAAACCTATTTTATTCATCTAGTTGCTTGAGGACAAGCAACAGTTTAAGTTTGGTGTTGTGATGAGCGGATATTTTATACGCTTTTTGGGGGTAATTTCATGTAGATTTTAGCATATTTTAATTAGTTTTAGTAGAATAATATTAGTTTTTAGGCAAAAATCATATTTCTGGACTTTACTATGAGTTTGTGTGTTTTTCTATGATTTCAGGTATTTTCTGGCTGAAATTGAGGGAGCTGAGCAAAAATCTGAGTTAGGCTGAAAAAGGACTGCTGATGCTGTTGGATCCTGACCTCCCTGCACTCGAAATGGATTTTCAGGAGCTACAGGAGTCCACTTGGCGCGTTCTCAACGGCGTTGGAAAGTAGACATCCAGGGCTTTCCAGCAATATATAATAGTCCATACTTTGCGCGAAGA
>NC_029776.3:58961563-58992374 GCF_000817695.3 Arachis duranensis | reverse complement strand
AACGCCAAGTTCATGCTGCTGTCTGGAGTTAAACGCCAGAAAAACGTCATGATCCGGAGTTGAACGCCCATAACACGTTATAACTTGGAGTTCAGCTCCAAGAAAGGCCTCAACTCGTGGATAACTCTAGTCCCAGCCCCAGCACACACCAAGTGGGCCCCAGAAATGGATTTCTGCACCAATTATCTTAGTTTACTCATTTCCTGTAAACCTAGGTTACTAGTTTACTATTTAAACAACTTTTAGAGACTTATCTTGTACCTCATGACATTTTCAGATCTGAATTACATACTTTTTGATGGCATGAGTCTCTAAACTCCATTGTTGGGGGTGAGGAGCTCTGCGGCGTCTCGATGATTTAATACAATTCCTTTGTTTTTCATTCAAACACGCTTGTTCTTATCTAAGATGTTCATTCGCGCTTAATTATGGAGAAGGTGATGATCCGTGACACTCATCACCTTCCTCAATCCATGAACGTGTGCCTGACAACCACCTCCGTTCTACATCAGATTGAATGAATATCTCTTAGATTCCTTAATCAGAATCTTCGTGGTATAAGCCGGATTGGTGGCGGCATTCATGAGGATTCGGAAAGTCTAAACCTTGTCTGTGGTATTCCGAGTAGGATTCTGGGATTAAATGGCTGTGACGAGCTTCAAACTCCTGAAGGCTGGGCGTTAGTGACAGACGCAAAAGAATCAATGGATTCTATTCCAACCTAATTGAGAACTGACAGATGATTAGCCGTGCTGTGACAGAGCATAGGAACGTTTTCACTGAGAGGATGGGAAGTAGCCATTGACAACGGTGACACCCTACATAGAGCTTGCCATGGAAGGGACTTTGCGTGTGGAGAAGGATTTCAAGGAAGAGTTGAAGTCAGAAGACAAAGCATCTCCAAAACTCCAACATATTTCTCAGTACTGCACAACAAGTAACGCTATTATTCTCTTTTATTTTTCCAATCTAATAATTCCAACTGATAATTTTAATTAATATCCTGACTAAGAATAATAAAATAAACATAGATTGCTTCAAACCAATAATCTCCATGGGATCGACCCTTACTCACGTAAGGTATTACTTGGACGATCCAGTGCACTTGCTGGTTAGTTGTGCGAATCACAAATTCGTGCACCAGATGCGCACTAAACCTGGTGTTTAGCCTAGAGGAAGATTGGCAGCCGCTTAAACTGGCATTAATCACATATAGCCTGCTATAAAAGAAATCATTCGTAGTTAGAGTAGACAATAAGAAAGGATTGATCCAAAAGAACAAAGCATCTCCGTGGCCTTAACCATCTTTTTATCATTGAATTCACAACAACTGAGTAACGCTATTTTTATTTCACTTTACTTTTATACGCTTAAACAACTAAACAACTTTTCTACCCGCCTAACTAAGATTTACAAGATAACCACTGGTTGATCCAAGCCGACAATCCTTGTGGGATCGACCCTGACTCACCTCAGGTATTACTTGGACGACCCAGTGCACTTGCTACTTTATTTGTACGGAGTGTGGGAATCCGTGCACTATATTCCCATTCTCTGCAAAGAAGCTTAAATAGTAGGGGATAAGTTCCTCTACTTTTACTTCCTCTTCCCTTATGATATAATGGATAAGGACTGATCTTTCTATTGTTATCTCAAAATGGTTGGATGTTGGAATTAATTTATGTTGAATAAAGTCCAACCATCCTTTGGCAATGAGGATCAGTTGGGTCATTCTAAGTATGAGTGGCTCTCCATTAGCACTTAATGTCCACTATATGCTTGGAAGACAAATATCTTGGATGACATCTCCTAACCATTTATCTCTGTTCATCCTTATCCCGTAGTCATAGTAATCATCCCCTAAGTTTTGAGATTAAAGGAGGATGCGGCGAACTCTTTTAACACTCTTGGAAGCATAATCTGTTTGCTTTCCTTATACATAGCCAATTGCTCAGGGAGATTGCCCAGGATTTCCCACTTTTTTCTTGCTATCTCGCTCGAGATTTCCAGATACTGTCCAGATTTCAGATCAAACTTGATTTCAGGGTTGATTCCTTTATTTATCCACCATGGATTATAATTTTCTTCATGCAATGGGGAACAGAATTGATGAATATCATATAAGGGGGTGGCTGTCTCTTTTCCCTTTTTTATTTAAATAAAGACATGATAGCTCAAGCCAAATAATTCGACACCAAGCTCAATGTTTTGGATTCGGTTGTGAATGAGATTGGAAAAAAGAAGGTATTGTTTAATGTGTGAAGTGGGCTATGACTTGTGCACGTATTTGATGAGTGAAAACTAATGCTCACTGATGAGCGGATAATTTATACGCTTTTTGGCATTGTTTTGACATAGTTTTTAGTATGTTTTAGTTACTTTTTATTATATTTTTATTAGTTTTTATGCAAAAATCACAATTTTGGACTTTACTATGAGTTTGTGTGTTTTTCTGTAATTTCAGGTATTTTCTGGCTAAAATTGAGAGACCTGAGCAAAAATCTGATTTAGAGGCTGAGAAAGGACTGCAGATGCTGTTGGATTCTGACCTCCTTGCACTCAAACGCGTTTTTATGGAGCTACAGAAGTCCAATTGGCACACTCTCAATTGGTCTGAAAAGCTAACTTCTTGGGCTTTACAGTAATGTTAATAGTCCATACTTTTTTCGAGATTTGATGGATCAAACTGGCGTTAAAATGCCCACCAGAGACCCTTTTCTAGTGTAAAATGCCGGAACTGGCACCAAAACGGGAGTTAAACGCCCAAACTGGCATCCAAGCTGGCATTTAACTCTAGAAAAGGCCTATGCACATGTAAAGCTCAATGCTCAACCTAAGCACACACCAAGTGGGCCCCGGAAGTGGATTTCTGCACTATCTGCACTTAGTTACTTATTTTTTGTAATCCCTAATAACTAGTTTAGTATAAATAGCACTTTTTCCTATTGTATTCGGATCCTTTTTTCAGGCTTATGCCATTTTTCACATTTGGGGAGGCTGGCCATTTGGCCATGCCTAGACCTTTTTCTCTTATGTATTTTCCAACGGTGGAGTTTTTACACCTCATAGATTAAGGTGCGAAGCTCTGTTGTTCTTCATGAATTAATGCAAGTACTATTGTTTGCCTTTCAATTCACGCTTACTTCTTCTCCAAGATATACTCTCATACTCAATTCAGTTAAGTCAGAATGAAGGGGTGATCTGTGATAATCACCCACTATCTTCATTACTCGCTTAGCCAAGATCCGCGTGCCTGACAACCACAAGCAGTCTACATGATGTTTAACGTAGTCATTGGACGATAGCCGGAGAATAGTCTATTGGGTATCTGATCCACGGATTTGACTTGCCTCTCCTGATAACAGATCATTTGAATCCGTGATATTAGAACCTTCGTGGTATAGGCTAGAACCAATTGGCAGCATTCCTGAGATCCAGAAAGTCTAAACCTTGTTTGTAGTAGTCCGAGTAGGATCTGGGACAGGATGACTGTGACGAGCTTCAAACTCACGAATGTTGGGTGCAATGACAGTGTGCAAAAGGATAGAGAGATCATATTCCGAAACAAGTGAGAACTGACAGATAATTAGTCGTGCGGTAGCTGTGCCTGGTATTTTTCATCCGAGATGAGAAATCTGACAGTTGATTAGCCGTACAGAAATCGTAGCTGGACCATTTTCACTGGGAGGACAGATGGTAGCCATTGACAATGGTGATCCACCAACATACAACTTACCATGGAAGGGAGCACGCATGATTGGATAAAGACAATAGGAAAGCAGAGGTTCAGAAGCAACAAAGCATCTCCAAACGCTTATCTGAAATTCCCACCAATGAATTACATAAGTACCTTTATTTTAATTTACATTTTATTTATCTTTCAATTATCAAAACTCATAACCAATTGAATCCACCTGACTAAGATTTACAGGATGACCATAGCTTGCTACATGCCAGCAATCTCCGTGGGATCGAGCTTTACTCGCGTAAGGTTTTATTACTTGGACGACCCAGTGCACTTGCTAGTTAGTTGTACCAGAGTTGTGAAAAGTGTGAATCACAATTTCGTGCACCACTCACCAATATGAGCAAGTTAGTGAACAATTTACACAATTTTTGATGAATATATTTTTTGTTATTTTTAGCACATTTTTATTGTGTGATTAAGTGAGGTGAATGATTTGCTTTGCTTGTTGCGGGAAGAAGATTGAAGGATCCAACACTAAGGTGATCTGCGTGGTGGCTTCTTTCAATTTTCATCCCTCTAATCTAGGTTGTCAAGGACAGGTTCTTTGAAGGTCTAATAGGGAGCCCCTTCTGATTACCTAGGTTGCTAAGAGCAGGTTTCTTAGAGGTCTAGTATAAAAAATTCTCCCCTTTACATATCTTTTATGTTTCCGCTGCATCTTTTCTCCATCTTTTTTTATCCCTTTATCCTTCATTCTATTAATTTCTTATCAGAAAGAAAAATGGGGAGAGAAGGCTGAATGGATGCTTATATGGGTTGGGCCTTTGGCAGACTTGGCTCGGTCCAACCAGTTCAGCTCATTGGCCCGATTTTGGGTCAAAATCTTTAAAATTGGTGTTAAAATTTGTATTTTAATTATTTCTACTTACCTAAACCCTAAAATTTAATTTTTTGATTTCTTTGAAGAATAATTAATTATTAGAAAATTATTCATTAATTACTCAGGATTTACAAAAGAATCTATGACTCTTGGAAGAGGTACAATGAGCTATTGGAGAAAAATCCACAACACGACTGATAGAGGCCTAGAGCGGGTTCAGAATTTATCTCAAAATAAGATTGGCACTGTAAGTATAGTTCCAAGCATTGACCAATATCAAATTCCATTCTAAAGATGTCATAATTCAAAGCAAATGTAAACTGAGAGTATTTAGTCTCCCGGCTCATTCTCCCTAGGAACTAATGCCAATGAATGCACACAATTTTGGTTGTGGAGATCAAAGGGGTGTTTTCAATGATTGAAAGCAAGCAATAAAGAAATAAGAGAACTAGACAAAATTGCAAGTAATGAAGTAATGAAAGAACAAAAGAACTATGTATGTAATATAAACAAGTAATGCTATAAGATGACGGAAAATTGGTTCAAAACATAAATGAAACCTTGACTTGGGATAAGTTATGGAGTCTGTTCCTTTCCATAACCACAACTATTTAATTATTATGGATTAATCTCACTAAGTCAACCCTCACATTGGGGAGTAAGTCAAGTGAGCATAATTGTTATCAATCTACAAGTCCTAGCTAACTTACTAATTACCTTAGTAAAAAGCTAGCGTTAGTGGAAATAATAACAACTAACAACCCAAGAATTATCACTAAATGTTGGACATTATGGCTCTAGTGATCCATAAACTCATTTTTCCCAAGTCAAGGGGTGGAAATTACCCCAAAACTAAGATTGGCATTTCATCAAACACCTAATGGGCATAATCATAAAACATGGCAAAATTGGTAAATTAATGAGAGCTATGAACTATAAATGATCAAAAGAAATAAAAACAACTCAACAAACATATGAAAGCCATCAAACATCAAATTAAACAACTAAAAATCCAAAATTACAAAGCAAAGTAAATATTGACAAGAGAAATGGAAATAAAGGAATGTGTAGAACAAGTGGTATAATAAAAGAAAGAATTAGAGAAATACTTACAATGCAATTGCTATAATCCAAAATCAAATTTGAAGTATAAAATGCTACAAACCCTAATTAAGAACCCTAAGAGAGAAAAACTAAAACTATACTACACTACTCCTACTATGTGTTTTTCCTATTCTAAGATGGCTCTCTTTATATGGCATGAAGTTCCCTTCATATAGCACTTGATTTCAGCATCCAAGCCTTCCAAAATTGGGCCAAAGGCCCCCAAAATCGCGCAGCACATGTTTCATTAACAAAATCATGTGCAGGTACCTATGCTGACGCACAGATGTGTGCGGCTGCACACTTAGCTGAAAATCCTCATGTGCGTATGCACAGGCACTTGTGCGCACGCACACGTCGCTGTGGGCTTTTCCTTGTTTTCTTCATGTGTTCTCCCTTGTACATGCTTCCTTCCACTTTTGGCCATCCACTCTTGCCTCTAAGGCCTAAAATCACTAAACAAACATGTCATGGCATCGGATGGAATAAAAGTGGAATCAAAATAACTCATTTAAAGCCCAAAATTGCATGTTTCATATTTAGGATCAAATTAGGGACCAAACACAAAAGTATGCTATTTGGGTGTTTAAATGTAGGTTTATGTGATAAAATCTACTCAAATCAAGCCAAAATATCTCATCAAATATGGACTCATTAATTCTTCCACACTTAAACAATACCATGCCCTCATGCTAAACCAACAAGGAGAATGATCAAAAGGGAAATAACTTATTGAATGCAACTATCTATAGGTATGCAAATATGTATATACTATATATATCTATCTATCTATAATGTCCTATTAATTTGGTGAAAGCAACAATCAAATTCCAAGTAAGTGTATAGACATATAGGGCTAGGCAAAGAAATAACTCGAAGCAATAAAAAAAATCTAGAGAATTGATTTACTCATCAAAATAAAGCAACTTGCAAGAATTCATGATAAGAAGTATGGAAGGATAGAGTTGAGTGATCGAACCCTCACTAGGTGTGTAAACACTCCAATCGCTCGGTGTTTAGGGTCAATTCACTCAAGTCTCCTTCTAATCATGCTTTCAAGGGATTGCTTTTCATCTAAAAATCAACAAATATGTGATGCATGAGTGCAAGTATCATGAGGTCTTTAGAGGGTTGTAATGGGGTTAGGGTTAAGGTAGGATCATTATGGCTAAGTGGACTAATGAATTGAATCTTTGATTAGCTTAAGTGTCCAACTCAACCTATATCAACCAAATAACAAAATATGCAACCTAACTTCCCATAATCACACTTTTTATACACATTCATGCATCTTTTTCGTACAAGTCCACATATGCATTTCTTATTCATTCCTTTCCCTTTTTTTCTTTTCTTTGGCATGACTTTTGTCCCATTTTATTACATATATTTTTTTCTTTTTCTTTTTTTTCTATGACAAATGCATATGGTTAAAGCAAATTGATACATGAATGTACACCCATTTTCCACAATTTTCAATAAAATACCCAAAATAAACTTTTTTCATTCACTACCAATGTTTCCCATAACTTCCCCCACACTTAAATGAAACACACTCTTCAACCTAAGCCAATCAAAGATGCAATTCAAGGTAAGTCATGGTTTTTCGCTTAAGGTTGTGATGTATTAACAATTAGAATAAATGGGATTAAGAGCTCAAAAAGGGTTAACAAAGGTAGATGCAATGGTAGGTCCATATGGGTGAGTGAGTTTAATATAAAAATGGCCTCAATCATGCTAAATGCATTCAAAACATCAAACATTGGAAATAAAGAATCAAGCAAAACCAAGATTACAATCATAGAAGAAGCATAGCACACAATGAAAAAAAATAGTGGTTAAAATGTGTAACCACTCATTAAAACTCAAAAACTCACAAGGTATTTTGTTCTATCTCTCTTCTATGTTCCATAAAAATCATTCAAGCAAGTATAAAAATAGTTTTCCAAATCAATTCAATAGAATGCCCTTGAGACAAAATTCTTGGAAATCATTATTGTTTTTCACCAAAATTATTTCCTATATGTATGTATGTATGTGATGGATGCAATTTTCAAATTTTTTCCTAGTTCTCTCCTAATTTTCAGCAAGCAAAAATTAACATCAACAATTAGGACAAAATTGAATTAGGCACTATGCTATTCACAACATCCAATCACAACCAATATCTATACTACATATACCATGAAAATGCAATATATATATATAAAAGAAAAATGAAAGTACAAAGTGTTTGGGAAAAGAAAGTTTACTCCCAAAATGGCGAATCATCCCCCACACTTAAGCTTTGCACGGTCCTCCGTGCACGAACACAATCCGGGGGGGATTGTCTCTAAGCATTCTACCTTCAGTTGGCGGATGCAAGGGCTCAGGTTGTAGGAAACTTTCCAAGTTCAATGCATTCTTGGCATCTCCCTTTTCGGCGTCCTCCTCCTCTCCCGGCTCCTTGCCTTTATGTCTCATCCTAAAAAAGAATGAATAAATTATAAGTAAAATGCATAGGGCAAGTAGCACAAAAAGGTAAAGGAGGGATTAAATAAGCATCTAATTGAGAAAGTTTCCATAATGGTGTGGTATGATGAAAATGAGATAAGCCGTGTGTGTTTTCCAATTATGCGCGCAGTTGGAACACACACAATGGCCGGTTAAAAGGGCATCCACACAAGGAAAAAGTAAGCATGTGTTTCTCAATTATATGGCCTAGGTAGCAATTAATGAAAAACTTTAGACACAAGCAAACCTAGGTAACCACAAAAGTGAATTGAGTAATTGGGATATTGGATGTTGAACTTGTGCAAGTAAAAGCGCAAGATTGATATAAAGTTGCACAATAAACAACAACCAATTCAACGATGAAAAGAAAACCACTTATTCATCATGAAACATTAAGAAAAAGTCACATGGTAAAGTACTTGTTACAAAAAGTGACAAGCTTGATAAGAATCAAGTTGAGTCACTCAAACAAATGCAAAGCATTAACAAGGAACAAGTACCGGTCATGTGATGAAGTTAATATGAAAATCATTATAAACAAGTAATTTCAACTCAAATCACTTAATCCAATGCACTTATATAATTTGTCCTAGTGGTACAATCAAAACATGAGTATTCAAATCCACTAGGTACTTGTAAATTAAGCAAAGTATAAGTGTATTGGTGAATTCAATCAAGAAGCAACCCAATCAATATGAAACAAACACTTTCAACTTATTTAATTACAAACAACTAAAGTAAAAATAAACTAATATAAGTACTAAAATAAAAATGAGATGCAATGAAAACTAAGTAAAATAATTATAGAAACATGCAAAAAGCAAGAAAAGAGAAGGGTGGAGGGGTGGGAAGTGTGTTAGGGCTCAAATGGAAGAGAAATAAGAATTTTGCCCAAAGCAGCACTTGTGCGTATGCACATGTATGTGTGCGTACGCATAAGTCCAAGAAAACAGGGCAACACGCATGCACAAAGTGTGCTGGCGCTGTGACCAGAGGATGCTACAAAGGGCGTGCAGACACACAAGGGCGTGTGCTCGCACAGATAGCAAAAATTGCAGTTGCATGCGCACGCACAGGCGGCCTATTTCACAAAAAATTTTCTTTTCAAAAACAAGGTTCTAACCCTTAGTGCATCAACACATTTTTCAACCCTAAACATTCAAAACATCACAAATTCATGATCCATATACAAATTAATCTACTAAACTCAAAATTAAACTAACCTAAGCTAACCATAACAAGCAAACATGCAAGAAACTATAATTAAAACAAGTAAAGGATAGGAACAATGTTACCATGGTGGGGTGTCTCCCACCTAGCACTTTGGTTTATAGTCCTTAAGTTGGACTTGTTGGGGGGGATCCTTGTTAGGGTGACTTGTGTTTCCACTCCTCCTTGAATCTCTATCCAAATTTGGTCCTTAAGGCTCCTCCGGGATTCCATATCCTAGGCATTTAGTCACCTTCTTATGGATTTCTATGCTCCAAGCCGGATGAACAAGTCCTCAATAGACCCTTGTAGTAACCCAACATTGCCCGTAAATCACCCAGTTGTGCTTCACACCATGCTTGAATCCCAAACCTTGAATTAGCTCTCTTGATTAGCCTTGGACTCCCTTGGAAACCAACACTCCTCTCTCCACCATGTACCAACCCAAGAAGGACCTTGAGTTGGTAATCCGTTTCCAAGATAGCATATTGGTGGGGGCCAATGAAGCTCATAGGTGAAATTGTCACCCACTCAATATGTTCGTGGAACGGAATTGCTTCCTCACCAACTTTCTCTTCCCCATCACTCAAGTCATAACAAGAAGGTTGCGAGAAGTCTACCTCTATGTCTCTCTCAAACTCAATGGGAAGAGGCTCATTAGGATCATTGAGGAGATTGACCAAGGAGGACAAAAAATCACTTATGATGGAATCCCCATTTTGATTAATCTCCCTCAACTCCTCCTTTCTCTCCTCCAGTTCACATACTTCACTTTCTCCCTTTTGTTACACTTTAAGCTCTAACCCTACTTCTTTCCCTTGTGGCTCCATGCTCTCCTCTTCACTACATGCATTAGTTGACCCTCCACATTCCTCAAGAGAAATGCCTTGATCGGATGAGTGTAGGAGAACTAAGCGGTTCACCGCTTCGGCTATGGTTGCCACGAATTGTCCTTGTGTCCTTCGGAATCCTTCTTGCTCTTAGAGAAAGGCTTGAAGGTCTTGATGGTCTTGGATCAAGGGTGGGAAAGCTTCACAATTAGGTAAGAAGGAAGGTTCTTTGGTTGGGAAGAAGGTTGGATATATGAGAGTTAGTTCATGTTGATGAGTATCTTGAGGTGGTGTGGTGATTGAAAATATGGTGATTGAGGGTTGTGTTGAGGGTAGAGGTCATAGGTATATGGTGGTGGAGGTGTATAGTCATAGTGAAATCTACTATATCCTTGGTTTGGGTATGCATATTGGGGAGGGTATGGTTCATTGTAAAATGGAGGAGGTTGCTCCTCCCAAAATTGATCCTTGATGAAGAGGTATTTATTGCATAGTTTAGAATCAATCAAAAGCAAGAATCAATCCGTTGGTAGTATAGTCTAAACCAACAATGAACTCTCTTAATCAAATATCAAAATTCAAAATACAATATAAATCGAGAGTACTTAAATCTTAGGTCGTTCTCCCTAGGACGCAATTGAAGTGTTATTTCTTTGGTTGTTAAGGCAAAAGGGGTTTTCAAGCAAGAAATGAAAGATTAAAAGGACTTAAGAAATAAAAGAACTAAGAAATGATCAAAATTTGAATTAATGCAATTAAAGAGAAGGCAAGATCAAAAATAGCAAAAATGCAAGATATGCAATAAAGAGCCTTGACTTGGGAATGAGAATTCAAAGGATCCTATCATCGCTATAACCACAACTATGATAATTATGATGAGTCAATCTCACCTAGTCAACCCCAACCATTGAGGAGTAAGTCAAGCAAGCATAATTGACCTTAATCCATAAGTCCTAACCAACTTACCAAATTAGTTGATAGAAGGCTAGCGTCAATGGAAATAAGAGTCAACTAACTACCTAAGAATTGCCACTAAATGTCGGACATTATGACTCTAGTTTCCTAGGAATTCAACCCACAAGCCAAGGTATGACAATCTACTCAAAATCTAAGGTTGGCATTTTCACAAACACCTTGTGTGCATAAAAATAAAACATGGGAAATTGTAAAGGAAAATAGAAAACCATAACCAACTATCAACAAAACAAAACATAAACAAGCAATCAAACATAAAGAGAGCATAAAACAGTAAATTCATTAATCGAAACTTCAAGAACTCAAAATTGCAATTATAAACAAGTAACTTGAACCAAGACAAATGAAAGTAAATATGCTATAATTAAAGAGGAAATTAAGAGTACTTACAATTAAAGAGGCAAAATCAAAGATCAAAGCTTGCTATAAAATGCTACAATTGAAATGGAAACTGAAACCCTAAGAGAGCAATGCTACACTACTCCTACTCCTACTCCTACTCCTAATTACTCTCTAAAACTATCTAATCGAGCTCCCTTGAATTGTATTGAACCCCCCTTCATATAGCACCCCAATTCAGCCTTCAAGCCTTCCAAAATGGGCCAAAAGGCCTCAGAAAATGCATTTCACGTGTTTCATTAATGAAATCACGTGTTGGGTCCTGTGCGGACGCACAGATGTGTGCGTTCGCACACTCGGCTGAAAATCCTCCTGTGCGTATGCACAGGTGCTCGTGTGCACGCACACATGAAAGTTCTTGCTTGTGCGTACGCACGCAGGGTTGTGCGCACGCACACTTCGCTGTGTGTGCTTTTCCTTGTTTTCTTCATGTTTTCTCCCTTGTACATGCTTCCTTCCACTTTTAGCCATCCATTCTTGCCTTCAAGGCCTGAAATCACTCACAAACCATATCACGGCATCGAATGACATAAAAGTGGAATTAATTTGCTCTATCAAAGCACAAAATTGCATGTTTTCACATTTAGGATCAAATTAGGGATCAAACACAAAAGTATGCTATTTTGGTGCTTAAGTGCGAGTTCATATACTAGAATCCATTCAAATCAAGCCAAAATATATCGGAAAATATGGACTCATCAATTCTCCCACACTTAAACAATAGCATGTCCTCATGCTAAACCAACAAGGAAGATAATCAAAGGGGTAATCAATTTATTAAATGCAACTATCTATATGCATGCAAGCATGTATATGCTATATATCTATTTATCTATAATATCCTATTGATTTGGTGAAAACAAGTAAGGGATCCAATTCCAAGCAAGTATAAACAAGATAGGGCTAAGCAAGGAATTCACTCAATGCAAACAAGATCTAGAGAATTGATTCACTTATCAAAATTAAGCAACTCGCAAGAATGCATGATAAAGAGTGGTGGAAACATAGAATTGAGTAATTAAACCCTCAATAGGTGTTTATACACTCTGGTCACTCGGTGTTTAGAGTTTCAATCACTCAAGTCTCTTTTAATCATGCTTTCAATAAATTGTTTTTCATCTAACAATCAACAATAAGTGAGGCATGAATGCAATTATAATGAGGACTTCATACGGTTGTAATGGCATTAGGGTAAAGGTGGGATAAGTATGGTTAAGTGGACTAAAATGGTTGAATCCTTGTTTAGTTTAAGCTCTATGACGAATGGACTTTTGCTAGTAAAGAATTTTACAAATAAAGTCTCGTTGAAAGTATAGCTTCTAAACCAGCAAAGAATCCTTTCGTACAAACACTAAAGCAAACTCAATAAAAATTAATAACCGAAGTATTTAAACCTCGGTTTGTCTCTCAAGAAATTGCAGGGAAGTGTGCTTATAATTGGTTATGGAAAAATATGTTTTGGGGGTGTTGAGATAAGAAGCAAGAATAGTACATGGCAAAAGGAATAAACTAATAACTAGAAAAGCTCTTGGTAAGGTATGAGAATTGGATGTCCTATCCTAGTTATCCTTATCAATTGTGATGAGAATTGGCTTTCGCTCCCACTTGGTCAACCTCTAACTATGAAGATATGTTAAGTGGATAAATCAATTTGATTCCTCAGGTCCTAGTCAATTCCTAAGAAAAGACTAGAGTTAGGGGAATTCAAATCAATCAGCAAAGAATTCCAATTTTCAATTAACAAGGAGTTTGATAACTCAAGTGTCTCCAATTACTCAACACAAGCTAAGAATGTAAAAAGCTAAATTAAAATCATAAATATGATTTACCTCAAATTGAATTAAATAAAGAAATCAAATCTAACATGGAGTTCATAAACAAATAAAAGAGAAACTAAATTAAAAGAACATTGAACTTGGAATTGAGAAGAAGAAAAAATCATAATCCTAAAACCTAAGAGAGAGGAGAGAGCCTCTCTCTCTCTAAAAAAACTACATCTAAAAATAAAATTGTGAGTAATGAATGTTGTATGAATGAATGTATTTCCCCACTTTGTAGCCTCTAATCTTTGTTTTCTAAGCCAAAAACTGGGTCAAAAATAGCCCAGAAATCGCCCCCAATGATTTCTGTTAATTCTGCAGATCGCACATGTCACGCGTACGCGTCAGTCATGCGTTCGCGTCAAGCACGCGCTCGCGTCATATTGCAGAACTCTAATCCACGCGTATGCGTCAGGCACGCACACGCGTCACTACAATTTTCTCCATGTCGCGCGCACGCATGAGCCATGTGTGCGCGTCGCTGCTCGCTGGTTATCTTCCTTAGTTTCTTGTGTTCCTTCCATTTTTGCATGCTTCCTTTCCATCCTCCAAGCCATTCCTGCCCTGTGATCTCTGAAAACACTTAACACATATATCAAGGCATCGAATGGTAATAAGAGAGGATTAAACATAGCAAAATTAAGACCAAAGAAGCATGTTTTCAATCATAGCACAAAATAAGGAAGGAAAATGTAAAACATGCGATTTCTATGAATAAGTGTGAGATTAGTGGATAAAATCCACTCAATTAAGCACTAGATGTACCACAAAATAGTAGTGCATCAAATCTCCCTACACTTAAACATTAGCATGTCCTCATGCTAAGCTCAAGAGAAGCTATAAGAGTGAAGAGGAATGGTAGAAAGTATGAGATGCAAGCTATAAATGCAACTACATGCAAAATGTTTCTACTTACTTGGTTAAAAGTAAACAAATCTTTCAAGAAGAAATATGAACTGGATATCACTAATTCAAATCATAAAAATAAAGTACAGATAGACTTGCAGAAGAAAATATCTCATGAAAGCTGGGAACAAAGAATCAAGTATCGAACCCTCACTGGAAGTGTAGATACTCTAATCGCTCAAGTGTTTAAGGTTTGATTCTCTCAATTCTCTACTAATCTTGCTTTCTAAGAATTGCTCTTCTTCTACCAATCAACATAAATTTAATGCACAAATACACATATCAAGAGGTCTTTTAAGGGTTGTAATGGGGTTAGGGTTAAGGTATGATTGTATTTGGTTAAGTGGACTAAAATCTGAATCCTTAATTAACCTAAACTTCTCACCTAACTTAGGACAATCCATATAACCATAATATAAAATTAATAACTATCCATTAACTGTGTTTACTACATATTCATGTATTTCAATTTTGAGTGCAGTACATATGCATTGCTATCAACATTTACTTTGGGGCATTTTGTCCCATTTTTATATTTTTTTTCTTTTTTTTTCTTTTGCTCTTTTTCTTTTCTTTTTCTCTTTTCCTTTTTTGTTTTTTTTTTCTATTTTTTTCCTTTTCTTTTCTTTTGTTTTTCTCAATGCATATGATTAATGCATAAACATGTGCTTAACATTATTGTTCATATTTTCTCAAGAATACACAACACCCAATTCTCAAACCAAATGTTTTCAAACCCAACTTCTCCACACTTAATTCATGAGCAATCTCACTAGTCTAAGCTAATCAAGGATTAAAATTACGGACATTATTGTTTTCCGCTTAGAGTTAATGATGTGCTAAAGTAAGGAACAAAGAGGGTAAAATAGGCTTAACTTTGGTTTGCAAGGGATAATGAAAAGGTTAAGGCCATATGGGTATGTGAGCAATAGTGAAATAAAGGCCTCAATCATATAAGTGTATGCATACATTAAACCTTGAAAAAATAGAATTGAGCAAGACATAGATTACAATTATAGAGAGAACAACACACACCAAAAATAAAATATTGGTTGATAAGATGCAACCAATCAAATAGGCTCAAAATCTTACAAGGCCGTGTGTTTGAGCTCTAAACCATGTTCCAAAATACATTTCTTCAAACAAGTTTAACAAAAATTTTAATTCAAGTTAGTGAAATGCTATAAGATAATTTCTTGGAAAAGAGTTCATCATTTCAACCAAGTAGTGGTCAAATATACACAAAATGTAACAAACATGTAATCAAACATGCAAATGCAACAATAAACTAACAAAGGAAATCCCACATTGGTGTTGAGAAAGAACTAACTAACCCGCGGGAGTCGGTATCGACCTCCCCACACTTAAAGATTACACCGTCCTCGGTGCATGCTGAGATGCGCAAGTGGGCGGGTTGCTCTAACTGATGCTTTTCTCTAAAGATTCTGTAGCAGACTTGTTTATTACTCCAGTTAGAAACTTTTCCTTTTCTCTCTTGGTGGCCATCCTGAAAGAAGAGAAAAAGTAAGGAAAAGAACAAACAAGCAAAGATATGAAAAGAAATAAAACATATATGGGTTAATGCCAAATAATGAGGATCTCAACTACATGGTAGCTACAACATGAAAGTGAGAAAATAATAGAAGCATAGTGCATGGCAACTAAATAGCAAACAAGTCAAGGAGCACCCAAAATAATGCAAGAAATATGCAATAGTTGAGCAAGAAAAGTCAACACCAAAGAAAAGGACAAAGAATAAGAAAAGAAAGGGAGAAGAAAAAGAAGAAAAAATGAAGGAGGAAAGAATAATAAAGGAGAGAAGAAAGGAGAAAGATGGAAATCGGGACGCGACGCGTACGCGTGGGTGAGCAGAATCACAAATAACGCGTAAGTGTCGGTCACACGTACGCCTGACCACTCGTCAAGCTAGATGCGCGAGCCATCCCCGCGCATGCACAACTCTCTGTTTGCTTTGTGCTGTGGCCAAAATTGCATACGACGCGTGCACATCAAGCACGCGCACGCGTGGATGACCATAAAGTGAAAGTGATGCGTACGCGTGGGTGAATTTGTGCTTCCATCACGATGCCAGTGCGAGGCCGTCACAACTTTCAGCCAAACACCTTTTTACGTCAATTTTCATTGCCACGCGTGCGCGTCACCGACGCGTACGCGTGGTTTGCCAAAACCGTAATTGACGGGCACGCGTGGAGTACACATGCACGTGGTGTTGTTTGTGCGTAAAGCACACTTCCTGCACAGCTCCCACGCAACTTTCTGTCCTATTTTTCTCAAAATTTTTTATTTTTTTATTTTTTTATTATTATTTAATTTTTTTATGCAATATGCAGATGAAGATGCAAACTATATGTACTAATAATGGGAAGAGTCACTGAAAAAGAAAACTAAGAAGAGAAAAAAGAACAATCATACCATGGTGGGTTTGTCTCCCACCTAGCACTTTTAGTTAAAGTCCTTATGTTGGACATTTGGTGAGCTCCTTGTCAGGGCGGCTTATGCTTGAACTCTTCCAGGAATTCCCACCAATGTTTGCAATTCCAATAGCCTCCGGGATCCCAAACTAGGCGCATAACGCCTTCAAGCAAGTTGAAGCAAGTGACAAGACCCCAAGAGTGTTGATTGCTAGAATGAATTCCGGGGTCTCAAACCTTGCTTTTGCACCCGTCTTTGTATTGATCCCCATTGTTCCAACCGGGTGGCAAGGAATCTAAATTCTCACTGAAGCGGCCAAACAACTTTCGAGACCCATTCAATCGATCTCTACACCAACCCTTGCATTTAGACTTTGAACTTTCAACCATATTGAACCTTGCAGGACAACTCTTGCCACTGACAATCTCCATCTTACTCTTAAAGCCACAGAGAGCTCTAAGTTGACCATCTATCTCCAGTAGCCCATATTCAAATGGGAAAGTAAAGGTCAAGGATAAGAATTTTACCCACTTGAACGTTGTGTTGGACGGTAATGGCCTTGGGAGAGGTGTTTCTAATGATCTTGCAGGTTCCACTCCCTTGTGCTCTTCTTTGAATTTTTCTACCTCTTTGCAAGCTTCTTCAATTTCAACCTCTTCCTCTTAGTAGCTTTCTTCCAATTCAATCTCATCTTCATTGCTTACCAAGGGCATGGGACATTGTGCTTTTTCTTATTGAATCTCTATATCAAGTCCAATGGAAGAAGATTCAATTGTAGAGAAGGATTCATCAATAATTAAATACATCTCTTGATCGACCTCTTTAAGGTCTTCAACCATGGTACGCCTTGGAGGTTGTACACCCTCCTCAACATCAACAAACGTCCTTGAAGGAGGCTCTATAACTTGACATTCCCATGGAGGTTCAGCATCTCCTAAGTCTTCAACCACTTCTTCCTCTTCAATAATTACGGCTTCCTCCACTTGTTTTAGCATAAAATCATACTCCTCCTTGATGATTTCCTTTCTATGACAACTTCCTTCAACTACTCCTTCATCTTCAAAGGTCTCTCCTACCTCCACATTTTGGGCCTCCTCTTGCTCCTCTGGAAATAAGGCCGCGTGTAACCGATCCATTGCAATTGCGTCCCTAAGACGATCCCTTCTTTCTTATTCCATGTCAATATTAATTGGGATCATGTTGCTCTTGGATTGGTGGATGTGGGTGCTCTTCTATGGAGGGTGGTGATGGGATGGAAAGATTATTATGTGGTTAAACTGGAAGTGCACTAGAGCTTGAGGGTTGAGTATTCGAGGTGGAGGATCGGTCCATGTGGGATATAAGATCTTGAAGAGTAGAGGTGAGACTAGTGATAGAGGCAAGTGTGGTATGAAGCTCTGTTTGCCCTTGGTGAATAACACCTAGGGTGTTGTCATCTATTGGAGGTTGGGGTGGATAGGAGGGTTCATTATTTTGGAGAAAGGGTGTATGGTAGGAAGGTGGTTCTTCTCGGTAAAGGCATGGAGGTGGTGAATATTGAGGTGGTGGCTCATGAGAGTAATTGTGTCGGAGTGGGGGTGGTTCTATGTATGGTTTATTTGACTCAAAAGGTGGTTGGTATGGTGGATATGGGTTAGGGTCATATGGAGGTGAATGGTGAAAAGGGGCTTGTGAGTATGGTGGTTCAAAGTTATGTTGAGGAGGGGGTTCATAGACATGTTGTGGTGGTGATAAACCACTATTTTATGGTCTATCTTATGCTCAATTGAGTGGTTTTTATCAAGTCTTTGCACACTTATTCATACTAATTGCATGTTTTACAATTCCTTCCCAGAATTTGTTCTATGATTGAAAACTTGCTTCCTAGAGTCTTTAATTTGTGTATTTTAATCATCTCTTATTACCATTCGATACTGTTATATGTGCGTTAAGTGATTTCAGGGATTACAGGGCAGGAATGGCTCAGAGGATGAAAAGGAAGCATGCAAAAGTGGAAGGAATACAAGAAACTGAAAAGATTGCCAAAGCTATCATCCTGACCTCTTCCACCATTATTAAAGCCTTGTTGAGGCTTTTTTTGATCCTTCCATGAGAAATTTGAACGATTTTTCCATGATGAATTATAGGTATTTCCATAAGGTTCACCCATGTAATTTACCTCTGCCATTGCAGGGTTCTCAGGATCATAAGCATCTTCTGAGTACTGTTGGATGCATTTTGCCATCCATTCAGACTTTGAGAAATCATGTTGACTTTCTGAGTCAACATTTTGTTTTGAGCCAATATGGAATTCAGAGCATCAATTTCAAGAACTCCCTTCTTCTGAGGCGTCCTATTATTCACGGACTTCCTCTCAGAAGTGTACATGAACTGGTTATTTGTAACCATGTCAATAAGCTCTTGAGCTTCTGTAGGCGTTTTCTTTAGGTGAATGGATCCACCAGCAGAATGGTCCAGTGACATCTTGGAAAATTCAGATAGACCATAATAGAATATATCCAAAATGGTCCACTCTGAAAGCATGTCAGCAGGACACCTTTTGGTCATCTGCTTGTATCTTTCCCAAGCTTCATAGAGGGATTCACCATCTTTCTGTTTGAAAGTTTGAACATCCACTCTAAGCTTGCTCAGCTTTTGAGGAGGAAAGAACTTAGCCAAGAAGGCTGTGACCAGCTTATCCCAAGAGTCCAGGCTATCTTCAGGTTGTGAGTCCAACCATGTTCTAGCTCTGTCTCTTATAGCAAAAGGGAAAAGCATGAGCCTGTAGACTTCAGGATCTACTCCATTAGTCTTAACAGTCTCACAGATCTGCAAGAACTCAGTTAAAAACTGGTAGGGATCTTCTAATGGAAGCCCATGGAACTTGCAGTTTTGTTGCATTAGAGCAACTAGTTGAGGTTTCAACTCAAAATTATTTGCTCCAATGGCAGCGATTGAGATGCTTCTTCCATCAAACATGGAAGTAGGTGTAGTATAATTACCAAGCATCCTCCTTGCATTATTGTTGTTGGGTTCGGCTGCCATATCCTTTTCTTGTTCGAAAATTTCAGTAAGGTTGTCTCTGGATTGTTGTATTTTAGCTTCTCTCAGTTTCCTCTTCAGAGTCTTTTCAGGTTCAGGATCAGCTTCAACAAGAATACCTTTTTCCTTGTTCCTGCTCATATGAAAAAGAAGAGAACAGAAAAGGAAGAGGAATCCTCTATGTCACAGTATAGAGATTCCTTTATGTTAGTAGAAGAAGAAAGGAATAGAAGAAGGAAAAGAGTTAAGAATCCAAACACAAGGGGGAAGATAGGTTCGAATTCTTGAAATGAAGAGAAGTCTTAGTAAATAAATAAATAAATAGAAGAAGATGAGAGGGAGAGAATTTCGAAAATAAATTTTGAAAAAGGGTTAGTGATTTTCAAAAATTAAGAGAAGAAATAAAAATAAAATTAAAATTTGAAACAATTAATTAATTAAAAGGATTTTGAAAAAAAGGGAGATGTTTTTCAAAAATTTAGAGAGAAAAGTAGTTAGATGGTTTTGAAAAAGATAAGAAACAAACAAAAAGTCAATTAGTTGGTTGAAAAAGATTTGAAAATCAATTTTGAAAAAATAAGAAGTTAGAAAAGATTTTGAAATTGATTTTTGAAAAAGATATGATTGAAAAGATATTTTGAAAAAGATTTAATTTAAAATTAAAATTGATTACTTGATTAACAAGAAACTAAAAGATATGATTCTAGAATTTAAAGATTGAACCTTTCTTAACAAGAAAGTAACAAACTTCAAATTTTTGAATCAATCACATTAATTGTTAGTAAAGTTTTCGAAATTTTGAAATAAAGATAAGAAAAAGATTTTTGAAAATAAATTTTAAAAATTTTCAAAAATAATAGAAAAAATGAAAAAGATTTGATTTTTGAAAAAGATTTTGAAAAGATAAGATTTTTAAAATTAAAAATTTGACTTGACTTATAAGAAATAGCTAAGTTTTAAAAAATTTTGACTAAGTCAACTCAAATTTTCGAAATTTTGAAAAAAATAAGGAAAAGATATTTTTTGATTTTTTGAATTTTTAATGAGGAGAAAGGAAAACACCAATATGACCCAAAACATGAAAATTTTTGGATCAAAACCAATGATGCATGTAAGAACACTATGAATGTCAAGATGAACACTAAGAACACTTTGAAGATCAAGATGAACATCAAGACTTATTTTTGAAAAATTTTAAAGAAAAGAAAAACATGCAAGACACCAAACTTAGAAATTTTTCATGTTTAGACACTATGAATGCAAGAATGCATATGAAAAACAACTAAAGACACAAAACAAGAAAATTTAAAGATCAAACAAGAAGACTTATCAAGAACAACTTGAAGATCATGAAGAACACATGCATGAATTTTCGAAAAATACAAAAGTTTTTGAAAACATGCAATTGACACCAAACTTAAAAATTGACACTAGACTCAAACAAGAAACACAAAATATTTTTGGTTTTTATGATTTTATAAAATTTTTTTGGGTTTTATTTTATATTTTTCGAAAACATATTCTGGAAAAAGGAAGTAATGAATCCAAAGTCCTCAATTAGATTTCCAAGAATCATGTAATGTTAGTCTAAAGCTCCAGTCCAAGAATTAGACATGGCTATACAGCCAACCAGGCTTCAACATATTACATGAAACTCTAGAATTCATTCTTAAAAACTCTGAAAATTTTCGAAAACAGGTGATAAATTTTTGAAAGATTTTTGAAATTTTTTTTCGAAAATAAAACAAAAAGAAAATTACCTAATCTGAGCAACAAGATGAACCGTCAGTTATCCAAACTCAAACAATCCCCGGCAACCGTGCCAAAAACTTGGTGCACGAAATTATGATCTCTAACAATGGCATTCAACTTGGTGTGCGCATCTATTAACTCAGCACTTTCTTCACAACTTCGCACAACTAACCAGCAAGTGCACTAGGTCGTCCAAGTAATAAACCTTACGTGAGTAAGGGTTGATCCCACGGAGATTGTTGGTATGAAGTAAGATATGGTCATCTTGTAAATCTCAGTTAGGCAGATAATAAATGGTTATGAAATTTTCGAATAGTAATAATAAATAAATAGAAAATAAAGATAGAAATACTTATGTAAATCATTGGTGAGAATTTCAGATAAGTGTATGGAGATGCTTTGTCCCTGTTGGATCTCTTCTTTCCTCTGCCTTCCTTCAATCCTTCTTACTCCTTTCCATGGCAAGCTGTATGTAGAGCATCACCGTTGTCAATGGCTACATCCCATCCTCTCAGTGGAAAAGGTCCAAATGCTCTTGTCACAGCATGACTAATCATCTGTCGGTTCTCGATCATGTCGGAATAGAATCCATTGATTCTTTTGCGTTTCTCATCACGCCCAACAATCACGAGTTTGAAGCTCGTCAGAGCCATTCAATGCCTGAATCCTACTCGGAATACCACAGACAAGGTTTAGACTTTTTGGATTCTCATAAATGCCGCCAACAATTCTAGCTTATACCACGAAGATTCTGATCAAGGAATCCAAGAGATATGCGTTTAGTCTAAGGTAGAACGGAAGTGGTTGTCAGTCACGCGTTCATAGGTGAGAATGATGATGAGTGTCACGGGTCATCACATTCGTCATGGTGAAGTGCAACGAATATCTTAGAATAAGAATAAGCCGAATTGAATAGAAAATAGTAGTAATTTCATTAAAACTCGAGGTACAGCAGAGCTCCACACCCTTAATCTATGGTGTGTAGAAATTCCACCATTGAAAATACATAAGTGATGGTGGTCCAGGCCTGGCCGAGAGGCCAGCCTCCAAAACATGATCAAAGGATCAAAATACAATCCAGAGATCAAAGACTAAAACCAAGATGTCTAATACAATAGTAAAATGTCCTATTTATACTAGACTAGCTACTAGGGTTTACAGAAGTAAGTAATTGATGCAGAAATCCACTTCCGGGGCCCACTTGGTGTGTGCTTAGGCTGAGCTTGAGCTTTACATGTGCAGAGGCTTCTCTTGGAGTTAAACACCAAGTTGTAACGTGTTTTTGGCGTTTAACTCTAGTTCGTGATGTGTTTCTGGCGTTTGACTCTAGAATGCAGCATGGAATTGGCGTTGAACGCCAGTTTTTTGTCATCTAATCTCAAATAAAGTATAAACCATTACATATTCCTGGAAAGCTCTGGATGTCTACTTTCCAACGCCGTTAAGAGCATGCCATTTGGAGTTCTGTAGCTCCAGAAAATCTATTTCGAGTCCAGGGAGGTCAGAATCCAACAGCATCAGCAGTCCTTTGTCAGCCTTCTATTAGAGTTTTGCTCAGGTTCCTCAATTTCAGCCAGAAAATACCTGAAATCATAGAAAATACACAAACTCATAGTAAAGTCCAGAAATGTGAATTTAGGATAAAAACTAATGAAAAATCCCTAAAAGTAGCTAGATCCTACTAAAAACAATCTAAAAACAATGCCAAAAAACGTATAAATTATCCGCTCATCAATGGGCTTTTGAGATGAATCTCTCCATCTCCCATGACTCGGAGGTGAAAGCTTTTGTCTTCCCTTTCCTCATTCTAGAGGTTTCTCCGGCCTTAGGTGCCATAAATGGTTATGGAAAAACAAAAAGCTATGCTTTTACCACACCAAACTTAGAATGTTGCTCATCCTCGAGCAAAAGAAGAAAGAATAGATGATGAAGAAGAAGAAGATATGTAGGAGAGGGAGAGAGATATGTATTCAGCCAAGGGAGATAAGAGAGGGTAGTGATGTGTGAAAATGAAGAAGGATAGAGGGGTTTATATAGTGGAGGGAGAGGGGTTAGGGTTCGGTCATTTAGGGTGGGTTTGGGTGGGAAAGAGATTTTGAATTTGAAGGTAGGTGGGGTTTATGGGGAAGAGTGTTATGAAAAGGTGTGAGAGAGAGGGAGAAGGTAGGTGGGGATCCTGTGGGGTCCACAGATCCTGAGGTGTCAAGGATTTCTCATCCCTGCACCCTTTAGGTGTATAAAATGCCCTTTATATGCAATCCTGGCGTTTAACGCCAGACTGCAGCATGTTTCTAGCGTTAAACGCCACATCCATGCTTGTTTTGGGCGTTCAACGCCAATCTGCAGCATGTTTCTAGCGTTGAACGCCACTTCCATGCTTGTTTCTGGCGTTTAATGCCAACTCTCCTCAGGGTGTAATCCTGGCGTTTAAATGCCAGACTGCTGCTTATTTCTGGCCTTCAACGCCAGCTTCATGCTCTGTTCTGGCGTTGAATGCCAGCCAGATGCTCCTTACTGGCGTTTAAACGCCAGTAGGCTCTTCCTCCAAGGTGTGCTATTTCTTCTGCTATTTTTTATTCTGTTTTTATTTTTTGCAATTGTTTTGTGACTCCACATGATCATAAACCTAATAAAACATAAAAGAACAATAGAAATATATATAAATAAAAATTGGGTTGCCTCCCAATAAGTGCTTCTTTAATGTCAATAGCTTGACAGTGAGCTCTCATGGAGCTTCACAGATGTTTAGAGCATTGTTGGAACTGCTCAACACCAAAGTTAGAGTTTGGTTGTGGCCTCCCAACACCAAACTTAGAGTTTAATTGTGGGGGCTTTATTTGACTCTGTATTGAGAGAAGCTTATCGTGCCTCTTTTTCATGGTTGCAGAGGAAGATCCTTGAGTTTTAAACACAAGGTAGTCCCCATTCATTTGAAGGACTAGTTCACCTCTGTCAACATCAATCACATCTTTTGCTGTGGCTAGGAAGGGTCTTCCAAGAATGATGGATTCATTCTCATCCTTCCCAGTGTCTAAGATTATGAAATCAGCAGGGACGTAAAGGCCTTTAACCTTCACTAACACGTCCTCTACCAATCCATAAGCTTGTTTTATTGACTTGTCTGCCATCTCTAATAAGATTCTTACAGCTTGTACCTCAAAGATCCCCAGCTTCTCCATTACAGAGAGTGGCATAAGATTTATACCTGACCCTAGGTCACATAGAGCCTTCTCAAAGGTCATGGTGCCTATGGTACATGATATTAAGAATTTACCAGGATCTTGTTTCTTTTGAGGTAGAGTTTGTTAAACCCATGTATCTAGTTCACTAATGAGCAAGGGAGGTTCACTTTTCCAAGTCTCATTACCAAATAACTTGGCATTCACCTTCATGATGTCTCCTAAATATTGAACAACTTGCTCTTTAGTTACATCTTCATCCTCTTTAGAGGAAGAATAGTTCTCAGAGCTCATGAATGTTAAAAGGAGATTCAATGGAATCTCTATGGTCTCTAGGTGAGCCTCAGATTCCTTAGGTTCTTCAGTTTGGAACTCCTTTTTGTTCAGAGGACGTCCCAGGAGGTCTTCCTCACTGGGATTCACGTCCTCCCCTTCCTCTTTGGATTCGGCTATTTTGATTATATCAATGGCCTTGCACTTTCTTTTTGGATTCTCCTCTGTATTGCTTGGGAGAGTACTAGGAGGAGTTTTAGTGATTTTCTTACTCAGCTGACCCACTTGTGCCTCCAAGTTTCTAATGGAGGACCTTGTTTCATTCATGAAACTTAAAGTGGCCTTAGATAAATCAGAGACTATGTTTGCTAAGCTAGAGGGGCTCTTCTCAGAATTCTCTGTCAGTTGCTGAGAAGATGATGAAAAAGGCTTGCTATTGCTAAACCTGTTTCTTCCACCATTATTAAAGCCTTGTTGGGGCTTTTGTTGATCCTTCCATGAGAAATTTTGATGATTTCTCCATGAGAAATTATAGGTGTTTCCATAAGGTTCACCCATGTAATTCACCTCTGCCATTGCAGGGTTCTCAGAATCATAAGCTTCTTCTTTAGAAGATGCTTCTTTAATACTGTTGGATACATTTTACCATCCATTCAGACTCTGAGAAATCATGTTGACTTGCTGAGTCAACATTTTATTCTGAGCCAATATGGCATTCAGAGCATCAATTTCAAAAACTCCCTTCCTCTGAAGCATCCCATTACTCACAGGATTCCTCTTAGAGGTGTACATGAATTGGTTTTTTGCAACCATGTCAATGAGTTCTTGAGCTTCTGCAGGCATTTTCTTTAGGTGAATGGATCCACCTGCAGAATGGTCCAGTGACATCTTAGAAAGCTCAGATAGACCATCATAGAATATATCTAAAATGGTCCACTTTGAAAGCATGCCAGAAGGACACTTTTTGGTCAACTGCTTGTATCTTTAAGAATTCAGTTAAAAATTGATAGGGATCTTCTGATGAAAGTCCATGGAACTTGCAGTTCTGTTGCATTAGAGCAACTAGTTGAGGCTTCAGCTCAAAATTTTTTGCTCCAATGGTAGGGATTGAGATGCTTCTTCCATAAAAATTAGAAGTAGGTGTAGTATAATCACCAAGCATCCTCCTTGTATTATTGTTGTTGTCATTATTTTCGGCTGCCATCTCCTCTTCTTTTTCAAAAATTTTTGTAAGGTTTTCTCTGGATTATTGTATTTTAGCTTCTCTTAGTTTCTTCTTCAGAGTCCTTTCAGGTTCAGAATCTGCTTCAACAAGAATGTTCTTGTCCTTGCTCTTGCTCATATGAAAAAGAAGGGAACAGAAAATAATAATAGGGATCCTCTTTACCACAGTAGAGAGATTCCTTTATGTAAGTAGAAGAAGAAAAGAATAGAAGAAGAAGGGGAAAATTCGAACACAGAAGGGAAGAGAGGGTTCGAATTTTAAGATGAAGAGAAGTGTTAGTAAATGAATAAATAATAGAAAGAGATGAGAGAAGAAAGAAATTCGAAAATTGTTTTTGAAAAAAAGGTTAGTGATTTTCGAAAATTGAGAGAAAAAATAAAATTAAAATTAAAATTTGAAACAATTAGTTAGTTAAAAGAATTTTGAAAAAGGGTGAGGGATTTTCGAAAATTAGAGAGAGAAAAGTAGTTAGGTGGTTTTGAAAAAGATAAGAAACAAACAAAAGTCAATTAGTTAGTTGAAAAAGATTTGAAAATCAATTTTGAAAAGATAAGAAGTTAGAAAAGATTTTGAAATTGATTTTGAAAAGATATGATTTAAAAAAGATATGATTAAAAAGATATGATTGAAAAGATATTTTAAAAAAGATTTGAAAAGGAAATTAAAGAAATTTGATTTTTAAAAATAAAATTGATTACTTGACTAACAAGAAACTAAAAGATATGATTCTAGAATTTAAAGATTGAACCTTTCTTAACAAGAAAGTAACAAACTTCAAATTTTTGAATCAATCACATTAATTATTAGTAAAGTTTTTAAAAATTATGAAATAAAATTAAGAACAAGATTTTGAAATCAATTTTTAAAATTTTTGAAAAATAATAAAAAATGAAAAAGATTTGATTTTTGAAAAAGTTTTGAAAAGATAAAATTTTTAAAATTGAAATCGACTTGACTAACAAGAAACAACTTATTTTAAAAAATTTTGACTAAGTCAACCCAAAGATTTCGAATTTTATGAGAGAAATAAGGAAAAGATATTTTTTTGATTTTTTTGAATTTTTTTAATGATGAAAGAGAAAAACACAAAAATGACTCACAACATGAAAATTATGAATCAAAACACATGATGCATGCAAGAACACTATGAACGTCAAGATGAACACCAACAACACTTTGAAGATCAAGATGAACATCAAGACTTATTTTTGAAAAATTTTTAAGAAAAGAAAAAAACATGCAAGACACCAAACTTAGAAATTTTCAATGCTTAGACACTATGAATGCAAAAATGCATATGAAAAACAACAAAAAACACAAAACAAGAAAATTTAAAGATCAAACAAGAAGACTTACCAAGAACAACTTGAAGATCATGAAGAACACCATGCATGAATTTTTCGAAAAAATGCATAAATTCTAAAAACATGCAATTGACACCAAACTTAAAAATTGACACTAAACTCAAACAAGAAACACAAAATATTTTTGGTTTTTATGATTTTATTAATTTTTTTGGATTTTTCAAAAATTATTTTTTTTTGAAAAACGAAAACAAGGAAAAAAATTTGAAAGATTTTTGAAAACATTTTGAAAATAAAATTACCTAATCTGAGCAACAAGATGAACCGTCAGTTGTCCAAACTCGAACAATCCCCGGCAATGGCGCCAAAAACATGGTGCACGAAATTGTGATCATCAACAATGGCGCCAATAGACTTGGAGCTCTCAAATGTGAATCACACTTTGTCATAACTTCGCACAACTAACCAGCAAGTGCACTGGGTCGTCCAAGTAATACCTTACGTAAGTAAGGGTCGATCCCACGGAAATTCTTGGTATGAAGCAAGCTATGGTCATCTTGTAAATCTCAGTTAGGCGGATAATAATAGTTATAATGGTTTTCAAATATAAAGATATATAAAGCATAAAGTAAAGATAGAGATACTTATGTAATTCATTGGTGAGAATTTCAGATAAGTGCATAGAGATGCTTTGTTCCTGTTGAATCTCTACTTTCCTACTGCCTTCATCCAATCTTTCATACTCCTTTCCATGGCAAGTTGTATGACGTCACCGTTGTCAATGGCTACTTCCCGTCCTCTCAGTAAAAATGGTCCAAATGCTCTGTCACAGCACGACTAATCATCTGTCGGTTCTCGATCATGTCGGAATAGAATCCAGTGATTCTTTTGCGTCTGTCACTATGCCCAACACTCGCGAGTTTGAAGCTCGTCACAGTCATTCAATCCCTGAATCCTACCCAGAATACCACAGACAAGGTTTAGACTTTCCGGATTCTCAAGAATGCTGCCAATAGATTCTAGCTTATATCACGAAGATTTTGATTAAGGAATCCAAGAGATACACGCTCATTCTAAGGTAGAACAGAAGTGGTTGTCAGTCACCCGTTCATAGGTGAGAATGATGATGAGTGTCACGGATCATCACATTCATCATGTTGAAGTACAACGAATATCTTAGAATAAGAATAAGCTGAATTGAATAGAAGAATAATAGTAATTGCATTAATACTCGAGGAACAGCAGAGCTCCACACCTTAATCTATGGTGTGTAGAAACTCTACCGTTGAAAATACATAAGTGATAATGGTGTTCATTGGCTTTGGCCCCAAAGAGGGAACCGGAATAACCAAGATGTGGTCAAAAGACTCTGGTCTAAGGACTAGGCATCCAAAGATGAAAATACAATAGTAAAAAGTCCCATTTATACTAGACTAGCTACTAGGGTTTACAGAAATAAATCTAAGTGCAGAAATCCACTTCCGAGGTCCACTTTGGTGTGTGCTTGGGCTGAGCTTGAGCGTTACATGTGTAGAAGCTTCTCTTGGGGTTAAACTCCAAGTTGTAACGTGTTTTTGGCGTTTAACTTTGGTGACGTGTTTCTGGCGTTTTACTCCAGAATATAGCATGGAACTGTCGTTGAACGCCAGTTTGCGTTATCTAAACTTGAATAAAGCATGGACTATTATATATTGCTGGAAAGCCCTGGATGTCTACTTTATAACGCAGTTGAGAGCGCACCAGTTGGAGTTCTGTAGCTCCAGAAAATTTATTTCGAGTGCAGGGAGGTCAGAATCCAACAACATCAGCAGTCCTTTGTCAATCTTCTATCAGATTTTTGCTCAGGTCCCTCAATTTCAACCAGAAAATACCTGAAATCACAGAAAAATATACAAACTCATAGTAAAGTCGAGAAATGTAAATTTTGCATAAAAACTAATAAAAACATCCCTAAAAGTAGCTAGATCCTACTAAAAACTACCTAAAAACAATGCCAAAAAGCGTATAAATTATCCACTCATCAAGCATTCTGCATTTAGTTGCATTCATAGGTTGCATTTCATACATTTTACCATTCCTCTTCACTCTCTTATAGCTTCTCTTGAGCTTAGCATGAGGACATGCTAATGTTTAAGTGTGGGAAGGTTGATAAACCACTATTTTATGGTATATCTTGTGCTCAATTGAGTGGTTTTTATCAAGTCTTTGCACACTTATTCATACTAATTGTATGTTTTACAATTCCTTCCCAGAATTTGTTCTATGATTGAAAACTTGCTTCCTAGAGTCTTTAATTTGTGTATTTTAATCATCTCTTATTACTATTTCATTCCGTGATATGTGCGTCAAGTGATTTCAGAGATTACAGGGCAGGAATGGCTCAGAGGATAGAAAGAAAACAATCAAAAGTGGAAGGAATACAAGAAACTGAAGGAATTGCCAAAGCTGTCA
Organism: Arachis duranensis; assembly: GCF_000817695.3. Classification (NCBI taxonomy): domain Eukaryota; kingdom Viridiplantae; phylum Streptophyta; class Magnoliopsida; order Fabales; family Fabaceae; genus Arachis; species Arachis duranensis. The sequence goes on along the minus strand of NC_029776.3, from coordinate 58,962,435 downwards.
GCCTGACCTCTTTGCACTCAAACGGTCATAACTTGAGCTACATAGGTCCAAATGATGCGGTTGTAGTTGCGTTGGAAAGCTAACTTCTGGGGCATCGATTTGATATATAATTTGCCATAGTGGCCATACAGCTAGGTGACGTGAACATGTGCTCTACGCGGATGCATCGCAGTGACGAAAATTAGCGTGGCAGATTTCGCCCTCAGGGATTTCTGGGCTATTTCCGGCCCAGTTTCAAGCCTAGAAAACACAGATTAAAGGCTGTAAAGTGGAGGGATGAGGGGATAGGACTCATAATTCACTTTACACAATTTAGATGTAGTTTTTAGAGAAAGAGGTTCTCTCCTCTCTCTTAGGATTTAGGATTAGGATTCCTCTTAAAGGAATTAGGATTTCATCTTCTTCGATCACAGGTTCAATGTTCCTTTTATTTATTTTCTCAATTTGGTTTATGAACTCTTTATGTTTAGATTAATTTTCTATTTTCATACAATTTGAGGTATTTCAGTTATATGATTTTTATTTAGCTTTCTATATTCTTTGCTTTAGTTGATTAATTGGTAACTCTTGAGTTGTCAAACTCATTATGATTGATAATTGATATCTTTGCTGATTGATTTAGATTCCTATAACTCTAGTCTTTCCTCAAGAGTTGACTAGGACTTTAGGTGTTAAATTGATTATCTACTTGACTTACCTTCATAGTTAGAGTTTGACTCAATGGGAGCAAAAATATAACTCTCTGTCTTCCAGTATTACCACCGGATACATACATGCCACAGACACATAACTGGGTGAGCCTTTTCAGATTGTGACTCAGCTTTGCTAGAGTCCCCAATTAGAGGTGTCCAGGGTTCTTAAGCACACTCTTT
>NC_029776.3:58959087-58960808 GCF_000817695.3 Arachis duranensis | reverse complement strand
CTTGCCAAGGTAGAGGACTTGTCCGCCACCTTATAAAGTTCTTGGGATATAACCTCATGAACTTCTACTTCTTCTCCAATCATGATGCTACGAATCATGATAGCCCGGTCTATAGTAACTTCGGACCGGTTGCTAGTAGGAATGATTGAGCGTTGGATAAACTCCAACCATCCCCTAGCCACGGGCTTGAGGTCATTCCTTCTCAGTTGAACCGGCTTCCCTCTTGAATCTCTCTTCCATTGAGCGCCCTCTTCACAAATGTCTATGAGGACTTGGTCCAACGTTTGATCAAAGTTGACCCTTCTAGTGTAAGGGTGTTCATCTCCTTGCATCATGGGCAAGTTGAATGCCAACCTTACATTTTCCAGACTAAAATCTAAGCATTTCCCCCGAACCATTGTAAGCCAATTCTTTGGGTGCAGGTTCACACTTTGATCATGGTTCTTGGTGATCCATGCATTGGCATAGAACTCTTGAACCATTAAGATTCTGACTTGTTGAATGGGGTTGGTAAGAACTTCCCAACCTTTTCTTTGAATCTCATGTCGGATCTCCGGATATTCACTCTTTTTGAGTTTGTAAGGGACCTCGGGGATCACCTTCTTCATGGCCACAACTTCATAGAAGTGGTCTTGATGCACCTTTAAGATGAATCTCTCCATCTCTTATGACTCGGAGGTGGAAGCTTTTGCCTTCCCTTTCCTCTTTCTAGAGGTTTCTCTGGCCTTAGGTGCCATAAATGGTTATAGAAAAACAAAAAGCAATGCTTTTACCACACCAAACTTAGAAGGTTTGCTCGTCCTCGAGCAAAAGAAGAAAGAAGAGAGTAGAAGAAGAAGAAATAGAGGAGATGGAGGTGGCTTTGTTTTTCGGCCAAGGGGGAGAAGTAGTTGTAGGTTGTGTGAAAATGAAGGAGTGAAGATGGATTTATATAGGAGTGAAGAGAGGGGTAGGGTTCGGTCATGTATGGGTGGGTTTGGGAGGGAAAGTGGTTTGAATTTGAATGGTAAGGTAGGTGGGGTTTTATGAAGGATGGATGTGAGTGGTAAAGAGAATGGTGGGATTTGATAGGTGAGGGGTTTTTTGGGGAAGAGGTATTGAGGTGATTGGTGAATGGGTGAAGAAGAGAGAGAGTGGTGGGGTAGGTGGGGATCCTGTGGGGCCCACAGATCCTGAGGTGTCAAGGATAATTTATCCCTGGACCAAGTGGCGAGCAAAAATGCTCCTTCTGCCAATCCTGGTGTTAAACGCCGGGCTGGTGCCTATTTCTGGCGTTTAACACCAGCTTGTTGCCCATTCCTGGTGTTAAACGTCAGTCTGGTGCCCCTTTTTGGTGTTAAACGCCCAGAATGGTTCCAGACTGGGCGTTAAACGCCCATTTGCTGCCCTTACTGGCGTTTAAATGACAGCAAGTTTTTCCTCTATGGTGTGCTGTTTTTCTTTCTATTTTTCATTCTTTTTTTGCTTTTTCAATTGATTTTGTGACTTCTCATGATCATCAACCTATAGAAAACATAAAATAACAAAGGAAAATAGATAAATATAACATTGGGTTGCCTCCCAACAAGCACTTCTTTAATGTCAGTAGCTTGACAGTGGGCTCTCATGGAGCCTCACAAATACTCAGAGCAATGTTGGAACCTCTGGTGCACGAAATTGCAATCACACTTTTGCAACTCCGCACAACTAACCAGCAAGTGCACTGGGTCGTCCAAGTAATA
>NC_029776.3:58957631-58958141 GCF_000817695.3 Arachis duranensis | reverse complement strand
CATCAAATCTCGGGCAAAGTATGGACTATTATACATTGCTGGAAAGCCCAGGATGTCTACTTTCCAATGCCATTCAGAACGCTCCAATTGGGCTTCTGTAGCTCCAGAAAATCCACTTCGAGTGCAGGGAGGTCAGAATCCAACAGCATCTGCAGTCCTTTTCAGTCTCTGAATCAGATTTTTGCTCAGGACCCTCAATTTCAGTCAAAAAATACCTGAAATCACAGAAAAACACACAAACTCATAGTAAAGTCCAGAAAAGTGAATTTTAACTAAAAACTAATAAAAATATACTAAAAACTAACTAAAATATACTAAAAACATACTAAAAACAATGCCAAAAAGCGTACGAATTATCCGCTCATCACAACACCAAACTTAAATTGTTGCTTGTCCCCAAGCAACTGAAAATCAAAATAGGATAAAAAGAAGAGAATATAATAAAGACTCCAAAATATCAAGGAAACTTAGCTCCAATTAGATGAGCGGGACTAGTAGCTTTTTGCCTCC
>NC_029776.3:58954638-58955379 GCF_000817695.3 Arachis duranensis | reverse complement strand
CACCCATTCTGGCATTTAACGCCCATTTGGTGCCCCTTTTGGGCGTTTAACGCCCAGCCAGGTGCCCTGACTGGCGTTAAATGCCAGAAATCCTTTATCACTGGGCGTTTTTCTGAACGCCCAGGATGCTGCACACCTGGCGTTAAACGCCCAGAATGGTGCCCATTCTGGCGTTTAACGCCCAAATGGCACCATTCCTGGCGTTAAACGCCCAGAATGGTACGCATTCTGGCGTTTAACGCCCAAAGTGCCCCTTACTGGCGTTTTTTCGCCAGTAAGCTCTTTTTCTCTGCTTTTTGAGCTGAATCCTTCTGTAACTCTGTGAAATTTTTTTGCCAGTAAGCTCTTTTTCTCTGCTTTTTGAGCTGAATCCTTCTGTAACTCTGTGAATTCCTTCATTTTTGATACTTGCCTCTATAAGAACAAATCATATAACCTCCTAATGACTGGGTTGCCTCCCAGCAAGCGCTTCTTTACTGTTTTTAGCTGGACCTTTACTGAGAATCACTCAAGTCTCAGTTTTAAGGATTCCTGCTCAAAATTGCTTTCAAGATAATGCTTGATTCTCTGTCCATTAACAATGAACTTTTTGTCAGAATCAATATCCTGAAGCTCAACATATCCATATGGTGAAATTCCTGTAATCACATACGGACTCCTCCACCGGGATTTGAGTTTTCCTGGAAACAGTCTGAGCCTAGAGTTGAAGAGCAGAACTTTTTGTCCTGGCTCAAAGACTCT
>NC_029776.3:58953009-58953211 GCF_000817695.3 Arachis duranensis | reverse complement strand
AAGGTTTTGCAATTTTCGAAAAATCCTTTATAAACCTTCTGTAGAATCCTGCATGCCCCAGAATGCTTCTGATTGCCTTAACATTGGCAGGTGGTGGTAATTTTTCAATTACCTCCACCTTTGCCTTATCCACCTCTATTCCCCTGCTTGAAATTTTGTGCCCAAGGACAATTCCTTCAGTCACCATAAAGTGACATTTCTC
>NC_029776.3:58949101-58950743 GCF_000817695.3 Arachis duranensis | reverse complement strand
CTCATGTGTATAGATCCACCAGCTGAGTGGTCTAAAGACATTTGAGCTTTTTCTGTAAGCCCATAGTAGAAGATATCTAGCTGTACCCACTCTGAAAACATTTCAGAGGGGCATTTTCTTAGTATACCTTTATACCTCTCCCAGGCATTATAAAGGGATTCATTATCCTCTTGTTTAAAGCCTTGGATGTCCAGCCTTAGCTGTGTCATCCTCTTTGGAGGGTAAAAGTGATTCAGGAATTTGTCTGATAACTGTTTCCATGTTTTTATGCTTGCTGTAGGTTGGTTATTCAACCACCTCTTAGCTTGATCTTTTACAGCAAATGGAAACAGTAATAGTCTGTAGACATCCTGATCTACCTCTTTATCATGTACTGTGTCAGCAATTTGTAAAAACTGTGCCAGAAACTCAGTAGGTTCTTCCTGTGGAAGACCTGAATACTGGCAATTTTGCTGCACTATGATAATGAGTTGAGGATTTAGCTCAAAGCTGCTTGCTTTGATGGGAGGTGTACATATGCTACTCCCATATGCAGCTGTAATGGGGTTAGCATATGACCCCAGAGTCCTTTTGGACTGATCAATACCACTTAGACCCATAATGGATTGCAAATAGATATATTTTGTTTTGTTTTGTTTTTTTTTTTTGAATTAAACGAAAAAAATAAAATAAAATAAAATAAAATAAAATTAAGATAAAAATCCAAAAATCAAAAAGAAAATAAGATCAAAGCAAATTGAGAACTGAATCAATTAGTTAATTAAAAAGATTTTGAAAAGAGCAATTAAAAAGATATGATTGAAAATTTTTTATGAAAAAGATTTGATTTTTGAAAAGACAAAAGAGAAAAACACAAAATGACACCAAACTTAAAACTTTTAGAAAATCAAACACTAATTTTCGAAAATTTTTAAGGGAAAAACACAAAGAGGACACCAAACTTAGAATTTTTATGAATCAAAAAGGGACTAAGAACATGCAAATTCGAAAATTAAAAGAAAAACAAAAGCATGCAATTGACACCAAACTTAAAATATGAAACTAGACTCAACTAAAAGACTCTAAACCAACAAAATCTGAGCAACAAGATGAACCGTCAGTTGTCCATACTCGAACAATCCCCGGCAACGGCGCCAAAAACTTGGTGGGCGAAATTGTGAACAATACTTTTTCACAACTCTCATAATCCCCGGTAATGGCTCCAAAAAACGTGGTAGCTCAATACCATGGCTTTTTGCAACTCCGCACAACTAACCAGCAAGTGCACTGGGTCATCCAAGTAATACCTTGCGTGAGCAAGGGTCGATCCCACGGAGATTGTCGGCTTGAAGCAAGCTATGGTTATCTTGTAAATCTTAGTTAGGATATCAGAAATTATCAGGATTGATTGTGAAAAACAAAAGAACATGAAATGATTACTTGTTTTGCAGTAATAGAGAATAGGTTGAGGTTTGGAGATGCTCCATCTTCTGAATCTCTGCTTTCCTACTGTCTTCTTCTTCAAACACGCAAGTCTCCTTCCATGGCAAGCTGTATGCAAGGGTTTCACCGTTGTCAGTGGCTACCTCCCATCCTCTCAGTGAAAATGTTCAACGCACCCTGTCACGGCACGGCTATTCAGCTGTCGGTTCTCGATCATGTC
>NC_029776.3:58947806-58948656 GCF_000817695.3 Arachis duranensis | reverse complement strand
TTCTGGAGTTAAACGCCAGCTTTCATGCCAGTTTGGGCGTTTAACTCTAGGTTTTATGCTAGTTCCAGCGTTAAACGCTGGAATTTCTGAGGCTGTTTTGCCACGCCGGTTTGGGCCATCAAATCTCGGGCAAAGTATGGACTATTATACATTGCTGGAAAGCCCAGAATGTCTACTTTCCAATGCCGTTGAGAGCGCGCCAATTGGGCTTCTGTAGCTCCAGAAAATCCACTTTGAGTGCAGGGAGGTCAGAATCCAATAGCATCTGTAGTCCTTTTCAGTCTCTGAATCAGATTTTTGCTCAGGACCCTCAATTTCAGTCAGAAAATACCTGAAATCACAGAAAAACACACAAACTCATAGTAAAGTCCAGAAAAGTAAATTTTAACTAAAAACTAATAAAAATATACTAAAAACTAACTAAAATATACTAAAAACAATGCCAAAAAGCGTACAAATTATCCGCTCATCAACCTCCCAACACCAAACTTAGAGTTTGAATGTGGGGGTTCAACACCAAACCTAGAAGTTGGTTGTGGCCTCCCAACACCAAACTTAGAGTTTGACTGTGGGGGCTCTATTTGACTCTGTTTTGAGAGAAGCTCTTCATGCTTCCTCTCCATGGTTACAGGGAGATATCCTTGAGCCTTAAACACAAGGGAGTTCTCATTCACTTGAATGATCAATTCTCCTTTGTCAACATCAATCACAGCCTTTGCTGTGGCTAGGAAGGGTCTGCCAAGGATGATGGATTCATCCATGCACTTCCCAATCTCTAGGACTATGAAATCAGCAGGGATGTAATGGTCTTCAATCTTTACCAGAACATCCTCTACAAGTCCATAAGCTT
>NC_029776.3:58947545-58947680 GCF_000817695.3 Arachis duranensis | reverse complement strand
GTGATGAGCGGATAATTTATACGCTTTTTGGCATTGTTTTTATATAGTTTTCAATAAGTTTGAGCTACTTTTAGGGATGTTTTTATTAGTTTTTATGTTAAATTCACATTTCTGGACTTTACTATGAGTTTGTGT
>NC_029776.3:58946833-58947293 GCF_000817695.3 Arachis duranensis | reverse complement strand
ACAATACATAATAGTTCATACTTTATTCGGAGATTGACGACGTAACTTGGCGTTGAACGCCAAGTACATGCTGCTGTCTAGAGTTAAACGCCAGAAAAACGTCATGATCCGGAGTTGAACGCCCAAAACACGTCATAACTCGGAGTTCAACTCCAAGAGAAGCCTCAGCTCGTGGATTGATCAAGCTCAGCCCAAGCATACACCAAATGGGCCCCGGAAGTGGATTTATGCATCAATTACTTACTCATGTAAACCCTAGGAGCTAGTTCATTATAAATAGAACATTTAACTATTGTATTAGATGTCTTTTGACCACGTTTCATCCTTGGTCTCAGTTTTGTATTATTCTTCATCTTAGGAGGCCATTGAGCACGTTTCAAGGGGCTGGCCATTCGGCCATGCCTGAACCTTTTACTTATGTATTTTCAACGGTGGAGTTTCTGCACACCATAGATTAAGG
>NC_029776.3:58945355-58945972 GCF_000817695.3 Arachis duranensis | reverse complement strand
TGACGGTTCATCTTGTTGCTCAGATTAGGTAATTTTCTTTTCAAAAATCTTTTTTCAAAAATTTTTCTATTATTTTTCGTTTTTCCAAAAATATTTTCGAAATAATAATAATAAAAATACAAAAAAATTTAGAAAATCATAAAAATCAAAAATATTTTGTGTTCTTGTTTGAGTCTTGTGTTAATTTTTAAGTTTGGTGTCAATTGCATGCTTTTAAAATTTTTTCTTACATTTTTTCGAAAATCTCATGCATTCATAGTGTTCTTCATGATCTTCAAGTTGTTCTTGACAAGTCTTCTTGTTTGATCTTGATGATTTCTTGTTTTATGTCTTTTGTTGTTTTTCATGTGCATTTTTGCATTCATATTTTCCATGCATTAAAGATTTCTAAGTTTGGTGTCTTGCATGTTTTCTTTGCATCAAAAATTTTTCAAAAAAATATGTTCTTGATGTTCATCATGATCTTCAAAGTGTTCTTGGTGTTCATCTTGACATTCATAGCATTCTTGCATGCATTCATTGTTTTGATCTAAAAATTTCATGCATTGAGTATTTTTGTTGTTTTTCTCTCTCATAATTAAAAATTCAAAAATCAAAAAAATATCTTTTCCTTATTT
>NC_029776.3:58943710-58944438 GCF_000817695.3 Arachis duranensis | reverse complement strand
CTTAAGCCTCAACTAGTTGCTTTAATGCAACAAAACTGCAAGTTTTATGGGCTTCCATCTGAAGATCCTTATCAGTTTTTAACTGATTTCTTGCAGATCTGTGAGACTGTAAAGACGAATGGAGTTGATTCTGAAGTCTACAGACTCATGCTTTTCCCTTTTGCTGTAAGAGACAGAGCTAGAATATGGTTGGATTCACAACCTAAGCTGGTCACTACTTTCTTAGATAAATTCTTTCCTCCTCAAAAGCTGAGCAAGCTGAGAGTGGATGTTCAAACCTTCAAACAAAAATATGGTGAATCCCTCTATGAAGCTTGGGAAAGATACAAGCAGCTGACCAAAAGATGCCCATCTGACATGTTTTCAGAATGGACCCTATTAGATATATTCTATTATGGTCTCTCTGAATTTTCGAAAATGTCATTGGACCATTCTGCATGTGGATCTATTCACCTGAAGAAAACGCCTGAAGAGGCTCAAGAACTCATTAACATGGTTGCAAACAATCAGTTCATGTACACCTCTGGGAGGAATTCCATGAATAATGGGATACCTCAGAAGAAAGGAGTTCTTGAAATTGATGCTCTGAATGCCATAATGGCTTAGAACAGAGTGTTGACTCAACAGGTCAACATGATCTCTCAAAATCTGAATGGACTGCAACATGCATCCAACAGTACTAGAGAGGAAGCTTCTGAAGAAGCTTATGATCCTGAAAACCCTGCCAT
>NC_029776.3:58941466-58943122 GCF_000817695.3 Arachis duranensis | reverse complement strand
AAACTCTACCTCAAAAGAAACAAGATCCTAGCAAGTTCCTAATACCTTGTACCATTGGCACCATAAGCTTTGAAAAAGCTCTATGTGATCTAGGGTCAGGGATAAATCTTATGCCACTCTCTGTAATGGAGAAGCTAGGGATCATTGAGGTACAACCTGCCTTGTTCTCATTGCAATTGGCAGATAAGTCATTGAGACAAGCTTATGGGACAGTAGAGGATGTTTTAGTAAAGCTTGAAGGCCTTTACATCCCTGCTGATTTCATAATCCTAGACATTAGGAAGGAAGATGATGAATGCATCATCCTAGGAAGACCTTTCCTAGCCACAGCAGGAGCTGTGATAGATGTCAACAGAGGAGAATTAGTCTTTCAATTGAATGGGGACTACCTTGTGGTTAAGGCACATGGCCATCCTTCTGTGACAAAAGAGAGTAAGCAGGAAGAGCTTCTCTCAGTTCAGAGTCAAGAAGAACCCACACAGTCAAACTCTAAGTTTGGTGTTGTGAGGCCACAACCAAACTCTAAGTTTGGTGTTAAAATCCCATATCCAAACTCTAAGTTTGGTGTTGGGACTACACACTAACATTGACCTGATCACCTTGTGGTTCCATGAGAGCCACTGTCAAGCTAATGACATTAAAGAAGCGCTTGTTGGGAGGCAACCCAATTTTATTTATCTAACTTTTATTTTATTTTATTTTATTGTTACTTTGTGTTTTATTAGGTACATGATCATGAGGAGTCACAAAAAAATCAAAAAAAAAATTAAAAACAGAGTCAAAAACAGAAGAAAAAAATTTTCACCCTGGAGGTAGCGCAGACTGGCGTTCAACGCCAGTAAGATGCATCTGTCTGGCGTTCAACGCCAGAACAGAGCACCATTCTGGCGCTAAACGCCAGAAACAAGCAACATCCTGGCGCTGAACGCCAGGAATGTGCCTAGAGGAGACAAGCTGGCGCTGAACGCCAGCAACAAGCATGAAACTGACGTTCAACGCCAGAAACATGCATTACATGGGCGTTGAACGCCCAGAACGTGCACCAATGGGCGTTTGAACGCCAGAGTGATGCACGAAGGCAATTTACATGCCTATAGGGTGAAGGAATGGTATTTCTTTTCACCTCAGGATCTGTGGACCCCACAGGATCACCTCAGGATCTGTGGACCCCACAGGATCCCCACCCACCATATTCCTACCTTTTCTTTTAATCCTAATCACACTCTCCTAATCCAAATCTCATTTCACTCTTCCCCATATCACACTTCCCAAAAACCTTCACCAATCACCTCAATTCCTCTTCCCAATTACCCCATTCACCATTCACATCAACCCACTCTTCCCCATAAACCCCACCTACTTTCATAAAATTCAAATTCACTTTCCCACCCATTCCCACCCAAAATGGCCGAATACCCACCCTCCCTCTCCCTATAAATACCCTTCCCTTCTACTTCATTTTTCACACAACACAACCCCTTCTTCTCCCACATAGCCGAACCTACTTCTTCCCCTTTTTCATATTCTTTTCTTCTTCTTCTACTCTTCTTTTCTTTCTTGCTCGAGGGCGAGCAATATTTTAAGTTTGGTGTGGTAAAAGCATAAGCTTTTTGTTTTTCCATCACCATCAATGGCACCTAAGACCGGAGTATCCTC
>NC_029776.3:58938898-58939641 GCF_000817695.3 Arachis duranensis | reverse complement strand
TCAATAACACTATCTGAAATTCTAAGTTCCTAGAGAAGCCAATCACTCTAAACTTCAAAGGAAAAAGTGAGATGCCAAAACTGTTCAGAAGCAAAAAGCTACAAGCCCCGCTCATCTAATTAAATCAATATTCATTGATATTTTGGACTTTATAGTATATTCTCTTCTTTTTATCCTATTTGATTTTTAGTTGGTTGGGGACAAGCAACAATTTAAGTTTGGTGTTGTGATGAGCGGATAATTTATACGCTTTTTGGCATTGTTTTTATATAGTGGTTGAGGAATTGATGAGCGGATAATTTATACGCTTTTTGGCATTGTTTTTAGGTAGTTTTTAATAAGTTTGAGCTACTTTTAAGGATGTTTTCATTAGTTTTTATGTTAAATTCACATTTCTGGACTTTACTATGAGTTTGTATGTTTTTCTGTGATTTCAGGTAAATTCTGGCTGAAATTGAGGGACTTTAGCAAAACTCTGAAGAAGGCTGACAAAAGGACTGCTGATGCTGTTGGAATCTGACCTCCCTGCACTCGAAATGGATTTTCTGGAGCTACAGAACTCCAAATGGCGCGCTCTTAACGGCGTTGGAAAGTAGACATCCAGAGCTTTCCAGCAATACATAATAGTCCATACTTTATTCGGAGATTGACGACGTAACTTGGCGTTGAACGCCAAGTACATGCTGCTGTCTGGAGTTAAACGCCAGAAAAACGTCATGATCCGGAGTTGAACGCCCAAAACA
>NC_029776.3:58938406-58938836 GCF_000817695.3 Arachis duranensis | reverse complement strand
AAGAAAAGCCTCAGCTCGTGGATAGATCAAGCTCAGCCCAAGCATACACCAAATGGGCCCCGGAAGTGGATTTATGCATCAATTACTTACTCATGTAAACCCTAGGAGCTAGTTCATTATAAATAGAACATTTAGCTATTGTATTAGACGTCTTTTGACCACGTTTCATCCTTGGTCTCAGTTTTGTATTATTCTTCATCTTAGGAGGCCATTGAGCACGTTTCAGGGGGCTGGCCATTCGGCCATGCCTGAACCTTTTACTTATGTATTTTCAACGGTGGAGTTTCTGCACACCATAGATTAAGGGTGTGGAGCTCTGCTGTACCTCAAGTATTAATGCGATTCTATTGTCTTTTATTCAAATCCCTCTTATTCTTATTCCAAGATATTCATTCGTACCCAAGAACATGATGAATGTGATGATAAGTAA
>NC_029776.3:58937574-58937810 GCF_000817695.3 Arachis duranensis | reverse complement strand
GAAGTAAATTCAATGGAATCTCTATGGTCTCAGTGTGAGCCTTAGATTCCCATGGATCCTCATTAGGGAACTCATTGGAGGCCAGTAGACATCCATTGAGGTCTTCCTCGGTGGCGATCACTGCCTCTTCCTCCTCTCCAAATTCGGCCATGTTAATGGCCTTACACTCTCCTTTTGGATTTTCTTCTGTATTGCTTGGAAGAGTACTAGGAGGGAGTTCAGTAACTTTCTTACTC
>NC_029776.3:58937115-58937443 GCF_000817695.3 Arachis duranensis | reverse complement strand
TCATAGTGGCTCTGCTTAGAATTCTCTGTCTGTTGCTGAGAAGATGATGGAAAAGGCTTGCCATTGCTAAACCTGTTTCTTCCACCATTATTATTGTTGTCAAAACCTTGTTGAGGTCTCTGTTGATCCTTCCATGAGAGATTTGGATGATTTCTCCATGAAGGATTATAGGTGTTCCCATAGGGTTCTCCCACGTAATTCACCTCTTCCATTGATGGGTTCTCAGGATCATAAGCTTCTTCTTCAAATGAAGCGTCCTTAGTACTGCATGGTGCAGCTTGCATTCCAGACAGACTTTGAGAAATCATATTGACTTGCTGAGTCAATA
>NC_029776.3:58936781-58936925 GCF_000817695.3 Arachis duranensis | reverse complement strand
TCTTCTTCAGATGAAGAGATCTTCCAGCAGAGCTGTCCAATGACGTCTTAGACAGTTCAGACAGACCATCATAGAAGATACCTATGATGCTCCATTCAAAAAGCATGTCAGAAGGACACTTTCTGATCAATTGTTTGTATCTTT
>NC_029776.3:58936126-58936726 GCF_000817695.3 Arachis duranensis | reverse complement strand
TAGAGGGATTCTCCTTCCTTCTGTCTGAAGGTTTGGACTTCTACTCTAAGCTTACTCAATTTTTGAGGTGGAAAGAACTTTGCCAAGAAGGCATTGACTAGCTTTTCCCAAGATTCAGGCTTTCTTTAGGTTGTGAGTCCAACCATATCCTAGCTCTATCTCTTACAGCAAAAGGGAATAGCATAAGTATGTAGACCTCAGGGTCAACCCCATTGGTCTTGACAGTGTCACAGATTTGCAAGAATTCAGCTAAAAAATGATGAGGATCTTCCAATGGAAGTCCATGAAACTTGCAGTTCTGTTGCATTAGAGAAACTAATTGAGGCTTAAGCTCAAAGTTGTTTGCTCCAATGGCAGGGATAGAGATGCTTCTCCCATAGAAGTCAGGAGTAGGTGCAGTAAAGTCACCCAGCACATTCCTTGCATTGTTGGCATTGTTGTTGTTTTCAGCTGCCATGTCTTATTCTTGTTTGAAGATTTCTTTTAGGTCCTCTTTAGAGAGTGGTGCTTTAGCTTCTCTTAGCTTTCGCTTTAAGGTCCTTTCAGGTTCAGGGTCAGCCTCAACAAGAATGCTTTTGTCTTTGCTCCTGCTCATATGAA
>NC_029776.3:58933820-58936072 GCF_000817695.3 Arachis duranensis | reverse complement strand
AAAATATGGAATCCTCTATGTCACAGTATAGAGATTCCTTGAGGTGTCAGAGGAAAAGAAAAATAGAAGGAAGAGGTAGAAGAATTTGAACTTAGAAAGATAGAGTTCGAATTGTGCATTGAGGAGGAGTATTAGTCCATAAATAAAAGGATGTGAGAAGAGGGGAAGAAATTTTTGAAAATTAAAGTGAATTAATTAAAAGAAATTTTGAAAAAAGTAAATGATTTTCGAAAAATAAGATTGGGAAAGAAATTAAGTGATTTTTGAAAAAGATTTTGAAAGTAGAAATCAAAAAGATATGATTGAAAACTATTTTGAAAAAGATGTGATTAAAAAGATATGATTGAAAAGTTATGGTTTTAAAAAGATATGATTGAGAAGATGTGATTTGAAAAATAATTTAAAAAGGTTTGATTTTGAAAATTAATGACTTGGCTAACAAGAAATTTAAAAGATATGATTCAGACATTAAACCTTTCTCAACAGAAAAGGTAACATACTTGAGATGTTGAATCAAATCATTAATTGTTAGCAAGTATTTTTGAAAATGGAAAGAAATTGATTTTGAAAATATATGATTGAAAAGATATGATTTGAAAAATATTTGATTTGAAAAATTATGAAAACTTGAAATTTGAATTAAAACAAAATCTTCTCTCTTGTGCCATCCTGGCGTTAAACGCCCAGAATTGTATACATTCTGGCGTTTAACGCCCAAAATGCTACCCTTTTGGGCGTTAAACGCCCAGCCAGGTACCCTGGCTGGCATTTAAACGCCAGTTTTCCTTCTTCACTGGGTGTTTTGAACCCCCAGCTTTTTCTGTGTAATTCCTCTGCTGTATGTTCTGAATCTTCAATTTTCTGTATTATTGACTTGAAAAGACACAAAGAAAAATTTTTTTGAATTTTTAATGATGAGGAATAATCAAAATGCAACTAAAATCAAATAAACAATGCATGCAAGACACCAAACTTAGAAGTTTGTATACTATTGACACTAACAAATTGAAAATGCATATGAGAAACAACAAAACACTCAAGACAAGAGAATTTAAAGATCAAAGTAAGGAAATCATCAAGAACAACTTGAAGATCAATGAAGACACATGAATGAATTCGAAAAAAATGCAAGAAGAATAGAAACATGCAATTGACACCAAACTTAAAATGAGACACTAGAGACATGCAATTGACACCAAACTTAAAATTAGACACTAGACTCAAGCAAGAAACATAAAAATATTTTTGATTTTAAGATTTTATAATTTTTTTTGGATTTTTCGAAAATTGAGTGGAAAAGAAAATAAGGATATTAAAATTCGTAATAAGAATTTCCAGGAATCATGCAATGTTAGTTTAAAGCTTTAGTCTAAAAAGATTAGACATGGCTAGCCAAGCTTCAACAGGACATTACATTCAAGAGCTAAATTGATGAGAATCAATCAGCTTTGGTGATGATAAGAACATCACAATGAAACACTAGAATTCATTCTTAAGAACTCTGAAGAAAAATACCTAAGCTAAGCAACAAAATGAACCGTCAGTTGTCCAAACTCAAACAATCCCCGGCAATGGTGCCAAACACTTGGTGCACGAAATTGTGATCATCAATGGCGCCATCAACATGGTACGCTCAATTACAATCTCAACTCTTTATCACAACTTCGCACAACTAACCAGCAAGTGCACTGGGTCGTCCAAGTAATAAACCTTACGCGAGTAAGGGTCGATCCCACGGAGATTGTTGGTATGAAGCAAGCTATGGTCATCTTGTAAATCTCAGTCAGGCAGATTCAAATGGTTATGAATGATTTATGAATAAAGCATAAAATAAAGATAGAGATACTTATGTAATTCATTGATAAGAATTTCAGATAAGCGTATGGAGATGCTTTGTCCCTTCCGTCTCTCTGCTTTCCTACTATCTTCATCCAATCCTTCTAACTCCTTTCCATGGCAAGCTGTATGTTGGGCATCACCGTTGTCAGTGGCTACGGTCCCGTCCTCTCAGTGAAAATGTTCAACGCGCTCTGTCACAGCACGGCTAATCATCTGTCGGTTCTCAATCAGCTTGGAATAGAATCCAGTGATTCTTTTGCGTTTGTCACTAATGCCCAGCCTTCAGGAGTTTGAAGCTCGTCACAGTCATTCAATCCTTGAATCCTACTCAAAATACCACAGACAAGGTTTAGACCTTCCGGATTCTCTTGAATGCCGCCATCAATTCTAGCTTATACCACGAAGATTCTAAT
>NC_029776.3:58928263-58933709 GCF_000817695.3 Arachis duranensis | reverse complement strand
AGAATTGAATAGAAGAACAATAGTAATTGCATTAATACTCGAGGTACAGCAGAGCTCCACACCTTAATCTATGGTGTGTAGAAACTCCACCATTGAAAATACATAAGTGATAATGGTGATCATTGGCTTCGGCCCCAGAGAGGGAACCAGAAGAACCGAGATGAAAATACAATAGCAAAAGGTCTTATTTGTAGAGAACTAGTAGCTTAGGGTTTACAAAGATGAGTAAATGACATAAAAATCCACTTTCGGGCCCACTTGGTGTGTGCTTGGGCTGAGCATTGAAGCTTTCATGTGTAGAGACTTTTCCTGGAGTTAAACGCCAGCTTTTGTGCCAGTTTGGGCGTTTAACTCCCATTCTTGTGCCAGTTCCGGCGTTAAACGCCAGAATTCTTGAGCTGATTTGGAACGCCTGTTTGGGCCATCAAATATCAGGCAAAGTATGGATTAATTATAAATTTCTGGAAAGCCCAGGATGTCTACTTTCCAACGCAATTGAGAGCACGCCAATTGGGCTTCTGTAGCTCTAGAAAATCCACTTCGAGTGCAGGGAGGTCAGAATCCAACAGCATCTGCAGTCCTTTTCAGCCTCTGAATCAGTTTTTTGCTCAGGTCTCTCAATTTCAGCCAGAAAATACCTGAAATCACAGAAAAGTCCAGTAAAGTCCAAAAAAGTGAATTTTAACTAAAAACTAATAAAAATATCATGAAAACTAACTAAAACATAATAAAAACATACTAAAAATAATACCAAAAAGCGTATAAATTATCCGCTCATCAACAAGTAACTAATCAAAAGGTGTCCTTCTGACATGCTTCCAGAATGGAGCGTCATATGCATATTCTATGATGGTCTGTCTGAATTATCAAAGATGTCAATGGACCATTCTGCTGGTAGATCTCTTCATCTGAAAACCCCTGCAGAAGACCAGGAACTCATTAAGATGGTTACAAATAACTAGTTCATGTACACTTCTGAAAGAACTCCTGTGAATAATGGGATGACTCAGAAGAAATGAGCTCTTAAGATTGATACTCTGAATGCCATATTGGCTCAGAACAAAATATTGACTCAGCAAGTCAAAATGATTTCTCAGAATCTGACTGGATTGCAAGCTGCATCTGGTAGTACTAAATAAGCCTCCTCTGAAGGAGAAGCTTATGACCCTGAGAATCCTGCAATGAAAGAGGTGAATTACATAGGAGAACCCTATGGAAACACCTATAATCCTTCATGGATGAATCATCCAAATTTCTCATGGAAGGTTCAACAAAAGCCTCAACAAGGATTTAACAACAATAATGGTGGGAGAAATAGGTTTGTCATAGCAAGCATTTTCCATCATCTTCTCATCAACAGACAGAGAATTCTGAGCAGAGCCACTCTAGCTTAGCAAACATAGTCTCTGATCTATCTAAGGCCACTCTCAGTTTCATGAATGAAACAAGGTCCTCCATCAGAAATTTAGAGGCACAAGTGGGTCAGCTGAGTAAAAGAGTTACTGAAACTTCTCCTAGTACTCTCCCAAGCAATACAGAAGAGAATCCAAAAAGAGAGTGCAAGGCCATAACTATAACCAAAATGGCTGAACCTGGAGAGAGTAAAAAGGCAGTGATTCCTAGTGAGGAAGACCTCAAGTGACGTCCACTGACCAATAAAAAGTCTCCTATTGAGGAACCAAAGGAATCTGAGGCTTATACAAAGACCATAGAGATTCCATTAAACTTACCTTTGCCATTCATGAGCTCTGATGAGTATTCTTCCTCAAAAGAGGACGAAGACATAGTTGAAGAGCAAGTTGCTCAGTATCTAGGAGCAATCATGAAGCTGAATGCCAAGTTATTTGGTAATGAGACTTGGGAGGATGAACCTCCATTGCTCATCAATGAACTGAATAACTGGATTCAACAGACATTACCTCAAAAGAAACCGGATCCTGAAAAGTTCTTAATACCTTGCACTATAGGCACCATGACCTTTGAGAAGACTCTGTGTGACCTGGGGTCAGGTATCAACCTCATGCCACTCTCTGTAATGGAGAAACTAAGGATCTTTGAGGTGCAAGCTGCAAGAATCTCACTAGAGATGGTAGACAAATCAATGAAACAGGCTTATAGACTTGTAGAGGACGTCTTAGTGAAGGTTGAAGGCCTTTGCATCCCTGCTGACTTCATAATCCTAGACACAGGAAAGGATGAGGATGAATCCATCATCCTTGGAAGACCCTTCCTAGCCACAGCAAGGGCTGTGATTGATGTGGACAGAGGAGAGTTAGTCCTTCAATTGAATGAGGACTACCTTGTGTTTAAGACTCAATGATCGTCTTTTGTAAACATGGAGAAGAAGCATGAAAAGCTTCTCTCAATACAGAGTCAGACAGAGTCCCCATGCTCAACTTCTAAGTTTGGTGTTGGGAGGCCACAATCATGCTCTGAGCATCTGTGAAGCTCTGTAAGAGCTTCCTGTCAAGCTATTGACATTAAAGAAGCGATTATTGGGAGGCAACCCAATTTTATTTATCTATATTAATTACTTTTTCATTTTATTTTCTATTGTTATTATATGTTTTCTTTAGGTTGATGATCATGTGAAGTCACAAAAATAGATACAAAATTAAAGCATAATCAAAAGCAACATCAAAAATAGCACACCCTAGAAGACGAGCTTACTGGTATTTAAACGCCAGTAAGGATAGCAAAACGGGCGTTTAACGCCCAATTTGGCAGCATTCTTAGCGTTAAACGCCAACAATGGCACCCGGACTGGCGTTTAACACCAGAAAAGGGTGTCTGGTGTCTGACTGGTGTTAAACGCCAGTAAGGGTAGCAGAATGGGCGTTTAACGCCCAGTCTGGCAGTATTCTGGGCGTTAAACGTCAGAATTGGCAGCCAGCCTAGCGTTTAACACCTGGAAAGGCAGCAAAGCTAGCGTTTAATGCCAGAAATGGCACACAGAGGGCGTTTACATGCCAGAAAGGTGCAGGGATGAGAATTCCTTGACACCTCAGGATCTGTGGACCCCACAAGGTTCCTACCTATCCCAACTCACTCTCTCCCTTCTTTACACCTTTTCATAACACTCTTCCCCAAAATAACCTCCACCAATCACCTCCATTCCACCTACCTCACCATTCAAATTCAAAACCATTCCCCTCCTAAACCCACCCTTTCTCACACAGATTCCCTCTCTCCCTTACCCTATAAATACCCTTCTTCACTCCTTTATTTTCACACATCACCAACACTTCCTACCCCCTTGGCTGAACCCTTCACACACCTCTATCTCCTCCAATTCTTCTTCTTCTCCTCCTTTCTTTCTTTTTTTGCTTGAGGACGAGCAAACCTTTTAAGTTTGGTGTGGGAAAAAGTGTTGTTTTTTGTTTTTCCATAACTATTAATGGCACCTAAGACCGGAGAAACCTTTAGAAAGAGGAAAGGGAAGGCAATTTCTTCCACCTCCGAGTCATGGGAGATGGAGAGATTCATCTCAAAGGTCCATCAAGACTACTTCTATGAAGTTGTGGCTAAGAAAAAGGTGATCCCCGAGGTCCCCTTCAAGCTCAAAAAGAGCGAATATCCGGAGATCCGACGAGAGGTTCAGAGAAGAGGTTGGGAAGCTCTCACCAACCCCATCCAACAAGTCGGATTCTTAATGGTTCAAGAGTTCTATGCTAATGCATGGATCACTAAGAACCATGATCAAAGTGTCAACCCGAACCCAAAGAATTGGCTCACAGTGGTTCGGGGGAAATACTTGGATTTCAGTCCAGAAACCGTGAGGTTGGTGGTGCACGAAATTGTGATCTCAATGGCACAAACAACTTGGTACACACAATTGTAATCTCAACTCTTTTTCACAACTTCGCACAACTAACCAGCAAATGCACTAGGTCGTCTAAGTAATAAACCTTACGTGAGTAAGGCTTGATCCCACGGAGATTGTCAGCTTGAAGCAAGCTATGGTCATCTTGTAAATCTCAGTCAGGCGGATTCAAATGGTTATAGAGTTTGAAAATTTAAAAGATAAATAAGCATAAAATAAAGATAGAGATACTTATGTAATTCATTGGTGGGAAATTCAGATAAGCGTATGGAGATGCGTTGTTCCTTTTGAATCTCTGCTTTCCTATTACCTTCATCCAATCCTTCATACTTCTTTCCATGGCAAGCTGTGTATTGGGTGTCACCATTGTCAATGGCTACTTTCCGTCCTCTCAGTGAAAATGGTTCTCTACGGTTTCTATACGGCTAATCAACTATTGGATTTCTCATCTCGAATGAAAAATACCATGCACAGATATCGTATGGCTAATCAGCTGTTAGTTCTCGATCGTGTAAGAATAGGATTTACTATCCTTTTACGTCTATCACTACGCCCTACAGTCGCGAGTTTGAAGCTCGTCACAATCATCCCATCCCAGATCCTACTCGGAATACCATAAACAAGGTTTAGACTTTTCGGATCTCAAGAATGCTGCCAATGGATTCTAGCCTATACCATGAAGATTCTAATCTCGGATTTAGATGCCCCATTGTCAGAGGGGAGTCGATGTGAATCGTTGATTAGAAACCCAAGAGATATACATTCAAGCTTGTTTTCATGTAGAACGGAAGTGGTTGTCAATCACGCGTTCATAAGTGAGAATGGTGATGAGTGTCACATAATCATCATATTCATCATGTTCTTGTGTGCGAATGAATATCTTAGAATAAGAATAAGCATGAATTGAATAGAAGTTTGCATTAATACTTGAGGAACAGCAGAGCTCCACACCTTAATCTATGGTGTGTAGAAACTCCACCGTTGAAAATACATAAGTGACAATAGTCCAGGCATGGCCGAGTGGCCAACCTCTCAGTCTAAGGAAAAATGTCCAAAGATGATAAATTCCAAAAGATCTCTAATACAATAGTAAAAAGTTCTATTTATATTAAACTAGTTACTAGGGTACAGAAACAAGTAAATAATACAGAAATCCACTTCCGGGCCCACTTGGTGTGTGCTTGGGCTGAGCAATGAAGCTTTCACATGTAGAGGCCTTCTTTGGAGTAAAACGCCAGTTTGTAACTTGTTTCTGGCATTTGACTCTAGCTTGCAACTTATTTCTGGCGTTTAACGCTAGAATAGGGCAGAAAGCTGGCGTTGAACGCCAGTTTGCATCGTTTAAACTTGAGCAAAATGTGGACTATTATATATTGCTAGAAAACCCTGGATATCTACTTTATAACGCAATTAAAAGTGTACCATTTGGGCTTTTGTAGCTCCAAATATTCTATTTCGAGTGCAGGGAGGTCAGAATCTAACAGCATCAGCAGTCCTTTTTCAGCCTCTGAATCAGATTTTTGCTCAGGTCCCTCAATTTCAGCCAGAAAATACCTGAAATCACAGAAAAACACACAAACTCATAGTAAAGTCCAGAAATGTGAATTTTGCTTAAAAACTAAT
>NC_029776.3:58899293-58928225 GCF_000817695.3 Arachis duranensis | reverse complement strand
AATGCCAAAAAGCGTATAAATTATCCGCTCATCACAACACCAAACTTAAATTATTGCTTATCCCCAAGCAACTGAAAACAAAATAGGATAAAATGAAGAGAATATGCAATGAATCTCACAATATCAATAAAACTTAGTCCTAATTAGATGAGCAGAGATAGTAGCTTTTTGCTTCTGAACAGTTTTGGCATCTCACTTTATCCTTTGAAATTCAGAATGATTGGCATCTATAGGAACTCAGAATTTTAGATAGTGTTATTGATTCTCCTAGTTCAGTATGTTGATTCTTGAACACAGCTACTTTATGAGTCTTGGTCATGATCCTAAGCACTTTGTTTTCCAGTATTACCACCGGATACTAAATGCCACAGACACATAACTGGGTGAACCTTTTCAGATTGTGACTCAGCTTTGCTAAAGTCCCCAATTAGAGGTGTCCATAGTTCTTAAGCACACTCTTTTTGCTTTGGATCACGACTTTAACCACTCAGTCTAAAGCTTTTCACTTGGACCTTCATGACACAAGCACATGGTTAGGGACAGCTTGATTTAGCCGCTTAGGCCTGGATTTTATTTCCTTGGGCCCTCCTATCCATTAATGCTCAAAGCCTTTGATCCTTTTTATCCTTGCCTTTTGGTTTAAAGGGCTATTGGCTTTCTCTGCTTGCTTTTCTTTTTCTCTTTTTTTTAGCCAATTTTTTTCCGCAACTTTTTTTTCACTGCTTTTTCTTGCTTCAAGAATCAATTTCATGATTTTTCAGATTATCAATATCATTTTTCTTTGTTCATCATTCTTTCAAGAGCCAACAATTTTAACATTCATAAACTTCACTATCAAAAATGTGCACTGTTCAAGCATTCATTCAGAAAGAAAAAAGTATTGCCACCACATCAAAATAATTAAACTAATTTCAAGATAAAATTTGAAATCCAAGTACTTCTTGTTCTTTTGTAATTAGGAACATTTTTCATTTAAGAGAGGTGAAGGATTTATGGAATTATTCATAGCTTTAAGACATAGACACTAGACACTAATGATCATGTAATGAAGGCACAAACATGGGTAACACATAAAGCATCAAATTTGAAAAACAGAAAAATAGGAACAAGGAAATTAAAAAACGGGTCCACCTTAGTGATAGCGGCTAGTTCTTCTTCTTGAAGATCCAATGGAACGCCTGAGCTCCTCTATGTCACTTTCTTGCCTTTGTTGCTCCTGCCTCAGAGCTCTTTGATCTTCTCTAATCTCATGGAGAATGATGGAGTGCTCTTGGTGCTCCACCCTTAGTTGGTCCATATTGTAATTCAAGCCTTCCAAAGAGGTGTTGAGTTGCTCCCAATAGTTGTGTGGAGGAAAATGCATCCCTTGAGGCATCTCAGGGATTTCATGAGGAATTTCCTCATGCTCTTGTTGAGGTCCATGAGTGGGCTCTCTTGTTTGCTCCATCCTTTTCTTAGTGATGGGCTTATCCTCTTCAATGAGGATGTCTCCTTCTATGTCAATCCCAACCAAATTGCATAGGTGACAAATGAGATGAGGAAAGGCTAACATTTCCAAAGTGAAGGACTTGTCAGCCACCTTGTAGAGTTCTAGAGGTATGATCTCATGAACTTCCACTTCCTCCCCAATCATGATACTATGGATCATGATGGCCCGAGATGCTATGAATCATGATGGCCCGATCCACAGTAACTTCATATCGGTTGCTAGTAGGAATGATGGAGCATTGGATGAACTCCAACCATCCTCTAGCCATAGGCTTAAGGCCCAGTCTTCTCAATTGAACCAGATTGCCTCTTGAGTTTCTTTCCATTGAGCTCATTCCACACATATGTCCATGAGGACTTGGTCTAAACTTTGATCAAAGTTGACCCTTCTAGTGTAGGGGCGTGCATTTTCTTGCATCATTGGCAAGCGGAATGCCAATCTTACATTTTCCGGACTGAAATCTAAGTATTTCCCTCGAACCATTGTAAGCCAATTCTTTGGATTCGGGTTCATACTTTGACCATGGTTCCTAGTGATCCATGCATTGGCATAGAACTCTTGAACCATTAAGATTCCGACTTGTTGAATGGGGTTGGTAAGAACTTCCCAACCATTTCTTTGGATTTCATGTCGGATCTCCGGATACTCATTTTTCTTTAGCATGAAAGGGACCTCAGGGATCACCTTCTTCTTGGCCACAACTTCATAGAAGTAGTCTTGATGGACCTTTGAGATGAATCTCTCCATCTCCCATGACTCGGAGTTGGAAGCTTTTGCCTTCCCTTTCCTCTTTCTAGAGGTTTCTCCGGCCTTAGGTGCCATAAATGGTTATGGAAAAACAAAAAAGCTATGCTTTTACCACACCAAAAGTTTTTGAATTTTGAAAGTGAGGTAGGTAGAGTTTTTGGGGGAAGAGATATGGAGGTGATTGGTGAAGAGAATATAGGGAAGAGGATAGGATTTGATAGGTGAGTGGTGTTTTGGGTAGAGTGTTATAAAGATGTGTGAAGGGGAGAGAGAGAGGTGTGGTAGGTGGGAATCCTGTGGGGTTTACAGATCTTGAGGGGTCAAGGATTTCTCATCCCTGCTCTATTTAGGCGTGCAAAATGCCCTTATTGTGCAATCCTGGCGTTTAACGCCAAACTGCTACTTGTTTCTGGCGTTAAACACCAGCTTCTATTCCTTTCCTAGCGTTAAACGCCAAGCTGCAACCTGTTTTTGGCATTTAACACCAGTTTTTTACTTCATTCTGGCGTTTAACGCTAGTTTGGTGCTTCTTTCTGGCATTTAACGCCCAAAATAGTTCTAGACTGGGCGTTAAACGCCCATTCTGCTACCCTTACTAGCGTTTAAACGCCAGTAATTTTCTCCTCCAGGGTGTGCTTCTTTAATATCGGGTTCAGATGCCTCATTGTCAGAGGGGAGTCGTTGTGAATCGTTGATTAGAAACCCAAGAGATATACATTCAAGCTTGTTTTCATGTAGAACGGAAGTGGTTGTCAATCACGCATTCATAAGTAAAAATGGTGATGAGTGTCACATAATCATCACATTCATCATGTTCTTGTGTGCGAATGAATATCTTAGAATAAGAATAAGCATGAATTGAATAGAAGAACAATAAAACTTTGCATTAATACTCGAGGAACAGCAGAGCTCCACACCTTAATCTATGGTGTGTAGAAACTCCATCGTTGAAAATACATAAGTGACAATGGTCCAGGCATGGCCGAGTGGCCAGCCTCTCATTCTAAGGAAAAACGACCAAAGATGATAAATTGCAAAAGATCTCTAATACATAGTAAAAAGTTCTATTTATATTAAACTAGTTACTAGGGTTACAAAAACAAGCAAATGATGCAGAAATCCACTTCCGGACCTACTTGGTGTGTGCTTGGGCTGAGCATTGAAGCTTTCACGTGTAGAGGCCTTCTTTGGAGTTAAACGCCAGTTTGTAACTTATTTCTGGCATTTGACTCTAGCTTGCAACTTGTTTCTGGCGTTTAACGCCAGAATAGAGCAGAAAGCTAGCGTTGAACGCCAGTTTGCATCATCTAAACTTGAGCAAAGTGTGAACTATTATATATTTCTGGAAAGCCCTGGATGTCTACTTTCCAACGCAATTGAGAGCGCACCATTTGGGTTTCTGTAGCTCCAAAAATTCCATCTCAAGTGCAGGGAGGTCAGAATCCAACAGCATCAGCAATCCTTTTTCAGCCTCTGAATCAGATTTTTGCTTAGGTCCCTCAATTTTAGCCAGAAAATACCTGAAATCACAGAAAAACACACAAACTCATAGTAAAGTCCAAAAATGTGAATTTTGCTTAAAAACTAATAAAAATATACTAAAAAGTAGCTAGATCATACTAAAAATTATCTAAAAACAATGCCAAAAAGCGTATAAATTATCCGCTATCAGTTGGCATTCAACTTGCCTATGATGCAAGGAGATCTTCATCCTTTCACAAGAAGGGTCAACTTTGATCAAAGGTTGGACCAATTCCTCATGGATATCTGTGTGGAAGGAGCCCAATGGAAGAGAGACTCCAAAGGCAAGCCGGTTCAACTAAGAAGGCTTGACCTCAAACTTATGGCTAGAGGATGGTTAGAGTTCATCCAATGCTGTCACTAGCAACCGGTCCGAAGTAACCATGGATTGGGCTATCATGATCCATAGTTTCATGATTGGAGAGGAAGTGGAAGTTCATGAGATCATACCTCTAGAACTATACAAGGTGGCTGATAAGCCCTCCACTTTGGCAAGGTTAGCCTTTCCTCATCTCATCTGTCACCTATGCAATTCAATTGGAATTGTCATAGAGAAAGACATTCTCATTGAAGAGGACAAGCCCATCACTAAAAAGAGGATGGAGCAAACAAGAGAGCCCACTCATGGAGCTCAACAAGAGCATGAGGAAGCCCCTTATCAAGAAATCCCTGAGATGCCTCAAGGGATGCATTTTCTTCCACACAACTATTGGGAGTAACTCAAGGATGGAGCACCTAGAGCAACAAAGAGCTATGAGGGAAGAGCAACAAAGGCAAGGAAGAGATATTGAGGAGCTCAAGCACTCTATAAGATCTTCAAGAGGAAGAACTAGCTACCGTCACTAAGGTGGACCTATTCTTTAATTTCCTTGTTCTTATTTTTTTCTGTTTTTTGGTTTTTATGCTTTATGTTTTGTCTATGTTTGTGTCTTTATTACATGATCATTAGTGTCTAGTGTCTATGTCTTAAGGATATGAATGTTCCATGAATCCTTCACCTTTCTTAAAAGAAAAATGTTTCTATTAGCAAAAGAACAAGAAGTACATGAATTTTGAATTCTATCTTGAAATTAGTTTAATTATTTTGATGTGGTGGCAATACTTTTTGTTTTCTGAATGAATGATTGAACAGTGCTTATTTTTTATAGTGAAGTTTAGGAATGTTAAAATTGTTGGCTCTTGAAAGAATAATGAAAAAAGAGAAATATTATCGATAATCTGAAAAATCATAAAATTGATTCTTGGAGCAAGAAAAAGCAGTGAAAAATACAAAGCTTGCAAAAAAATGGCAAAAAATAAAGAAAAAGAAAGAAAAAGAAAAAGCAAGCAGAAAAAGCCAATAGCTCTTTAAACCAAAAGGCAAGAGCAAAAAGCAAGTAACCCTTTAAACTAAAAGGCAAGGGTAAAAAGGATCCAAGGCTTTGAGCATCAATGGATAGGAGGGCCCAAAGGAATAAAATCCTGGCCTAAGCGGCTAAATCAAGTTGTCCCTAACCATGTACTTGTGTCATGAAGGTCCAAGTGAAAAGCTTGGGACTGAGTGGTTAAAGTCGTGATCCAAAGCAAAAGAGTTTGCTTAAGAACTTTGGACACCTCTAACTGGGGACTCTAGCAAAGCTGAGTCAAAATCTGAAAAGGTTCACCCAGTTATGTGTTTGTGGCATTTATGTATCTGGCGGTAATACTGGAAAACAAGATGCTTAGGGTCACGGCCAAGACTCATAAGTAGCTGTGTTCAAGAATCAACATGCTAAACTAGAAGAATCAATAACACTATCTGAATTCTGAGTTCCTATGGATGCCAATCATTCTGAACTTCAAAGGATAAAGTGAGATGCCAAAACTGTTCAAAAGCAAAAAGCTACTAGTCCCGCTCATCTAATTGGAACTAAGCTTCATTGATGTTTTGGAATTTATCGTATATTCTGTTCTTTTTATCCTATTTTATTTTTAGTTGCTTGGGGACAAGCAATAATTTAAGTTTGGTGTTGTGATGAGCAGATAATTTATACACTTTTTGGCATTGTTTTTAGCTAGTTTTTAGTATGTTTTAGTTACTTTTTAGTATATTTTTATTAGTTTTTATGCAAAAATCATATTTCTGGACTTTACTATGAATTTGTGTGTTTTTCTGTGATTTTAGGTATTTTCTGGCTGAAATTGAGGGACATGAGCAAAAATCTGATTCAGAGGCTGAGAAAAAACTGCAGATGTTGTTAGATTCTGACCTCCCTGCACTTGAAGTAGATTTTCTGGAGTTAAAGAATCTCAATTGGAGCGCTCTCATGTGCGTTGGAAAGTAGACATCTTGGGGTTTCCAGCAATGTATAATAGTCTATACTTTGCCCGAGATTTGATGGCCCAAACTGGCGTCTAAATGCCCACCAGAGACCCCTTTCTAGCGTTAAACGCCAGAACTGGCACTAGAACTGGAGTTTAACGCCCAAACTGGCACCCAAGCTGGCGTTTAACTCCAAGAATAGCCTATGTACGTGAAAGCTTCAAAGCTCAGCCCAAGCACACATCAAGTGGGCCCTGGAAGTGGATTTCTACACTATCTGCACTTAGTTACTTAATTTCTGTAAACCCTAGTAACTAGTTTAGTATAAATAGCACTTTTTACTATTGAAAAGGGGGGTTTTTTTGTCACTTTTGGACCTTCTTCTCTTATGTATTTTCTAACGGTGGAGTTTCTACACCTCATAGATTAAGGTGAGGAGCTTTGCTGTTCTTCATGAATTAATGCAAGTACTATTTTTTCTCTTTCAATTCACGCCTACTTCTTCTCCAAGATATACTCTCGTACTTAATTTAGTTAAGTCGAATGAAGGGGTCACCCGTGACAATCACCCATTATCTTCATTACTCGCTTAGCCAAGATCCGCGTGCCTGACAACCACAAGCGGTCTACATGATGTTCAACGTAGTCATTGGACGACAGCTGGAGTATAATCTCTTGGGTCTCTAATCCACGGACCGAGTCTGCATGGTTAGAACCTTCGTGGTATAGGCTAGAAATAATTGGCAGCATTCTTGAGATTCGGAAAGTCTAAACCTTGTCTGTGGTATTCCGAGTAGGATCTGGGACAGGATGACTGTGACGAGCTTCAAACTCACGACTATTGGGCTCAGTGACAGTGTGCAAAAGGATAGAGAGATTTTATTCTGACACAAGTGGGAACCGACAGATGATTAGCCATGCGGAAGCTGTGCCTGGTATTTTTCATCCGAGACGAGAAATCTGATAGTTGATTTGCCGTACAAATACCGTAGCCAGACCATTTTCACTGAGAAAATCATACAGCTTGCCATGGAAGGGAGGATGCCTGATTAGATGAAGACAATAGGAAAGCAGATGTTCAAAAGCAACAAAGCATCTCCAAACGCTTATCTGAAAATCCCACCAATGAATTACATAAGTATCTTTATTTTATTTTCCATTTTACTTATCTTTTAATTATCAAAACCTCATAACCATTTGAATCCGCCTGACTAAGATTTACAAGATGACTATAGCTTGCTTCAAGCTGTCAATCTCCATGGGATTGACCCTTACTCACGTAAGGTATTACTTGGACGACGCAGTGCACTTGTTGGTTAGTTGTGCGGAGTTGTGTAAAGTGTGATCACAATTTTGTGCACCACTCACGTGCTGGGACCTGTGCATATGCACAGATGTGTGTGTACGCCCACTTGCTGATTTTCTTTTTGTGCATTCTGATGAGCGGATATTTTATACGCTTTTGGGGGATAATTTCATGTAGATTTTAGTATGTTTTAGTTAGTTTTTAGTATATTTTTATTAGTTTTTAGGCAAAATTCATATTTCTGGACTTTACTATGAGTTTGTGTATTTTTCTGTGATTACATGTATTTTTTGACTGAAATTGAGGAAGCTAAGCAAAAATCTGATTTAGGCTGAAAAAAGACTGCTGATGTTGTTGGATTCTGACCTCCCTACACTCGGAATAGATTTTTTGGAGCTACAAGAGTCCAATTGGCGCGCTCTCAATTTGGTTGGAAAGTAGACATCCAGGGCTTTCCAGCAATATTTAATAGTCCATACTTTGCGCGAAGATAGACGACGTAAACTGGTGTTTAACGCCAGTTCCATGTTGCAGTCTGGTGTTCAACGCTAGAAACAGCTTGCAAGTTGGAGTTCAACGCCAGAAACAGGTTACAACCTGGCGTTCAACTCCAGAAACAGCCCAGGCACGTGAGAAGCTTAAGTCTCAGCCCCAGCACACACCAAGTGGGCCCCAGAAGTGAATTTCTGCACTATCCACCCTAGTTTACTCATTTTCTGTAAACCTAGGTTACTAGTTTAGTATTTAAACAACTTTTAGAGATTTATTTTGTATCTCATGACATTTTTAGATCTGAAAAAAGGTGATGATCCGTGACACTCATCAACTTCCTCAATCCATGAACGTGTGCCTGACAACCACCTCCATTCTACATTAGATTGAATGAGTATCGCTTAGATTCCTTAATCAAAATCTTCGTGGTATAAGCTAGAATTGATGGCAGCATCCTTGAGAATCCGGAAAGTCTAAACCTTGTCTGTGGTATTCCGAGTAGGATTCCGGGATTGGATGACTGTGATGAGCTTCAAACTCGCGAGTGTTGGGCGTAGTGACAGACGCAAAAAGATCAATGGATCCTATTCCTACATGATCGAGAACCAACAGATGATTAGTCGTGCTGTGACAGAGCATTTGGACCATTTTCACTGAGAGGATGGGAGGTAGCCATTGACAACAGTGACGCCCTACATACAGCTTGCCATGGAAAGAGCCTTACATGTTTGAAAGTGAGGAAGCATTATGTTACAGGAATTCAGAAGACAAAACATATCCAAAACTCCAACATTTTCTCCATTATTGAGTAACAATTACTTATTCCAAACACTTTCACTTTTTACAATTAAAGCTAAAGAACCCCATTGGTATCCTGACTAAGAATAATAAGATAACCATAGCTTGCTTGAAGCCAACAATCTCCGTGGGATTCGACCCTTACTCACGTAAGGTATAACTTGGACGACCCAGTGTACTTGCTGGTTAGTTGTGCGGAATTACATAGTGTGAGTGTAATTTTCGTACACCAAATTTTTGGCGCTGTTGCCGGGAATTGTTTGAATTTGAACAACTGACGGTGAATCTTGTTGCTTAGATTAGGAAAAATTTATTTTTTTCACTAGAATTACAACTTTTATTATCCCTTCTAAAAAATTTTTTCAAAAATATTAGTTTTCTTTATTAATTTTCAGTTTTTCTGTGAATTTAGTGTCATGTTTTAAGTTTGGTGTCAATTGCATGCTCTTCTTTGTCTTTCAAATTTTCGAATTGCATGTTCTTTATTTTTCCTTGATCTTCAAATTGTTCTTGTCAAATTTTCTTGTTTGATCTTTGGTTTTTCCTATTTTGTGTATTTTTTGTGTTTTCCTTGTGCAAGTTCAAAATATTAATTTTAAAAAAAATTATTTTTATTTATTAAAAATACCTCTTTAAAACACATTACATTTATAGCTCAATTGGCTAGAGCTTTGGTTTATGTTCTTGGTAATTGGGTATCTTCTTTTTAAAATCTTTTTCAAAAATAATTTTTCTTTGATTGAATCTTGTGCCAAACTTTAAGTTTGGTGTTTTCTTGTTAATTTTCTTTAATTTTTGAAAATTTATTTTGGTTTTCTAAAAATTTTAAGTTTGGTGTTCTTTCTTTTGTTCTTGTTGTTCTTGTGATTCTTCAAGGTGTTCTTGAGTCTTTCTTGTGTTTTGATCTTAAAATTTTTAAGTTTGGTGTTCCTTGGTGTTTTTCCTCCAAAATTTTCAAAAACAAGGAGCATTAAATCTAAAAATTTTTAAGTCTTGTGTCTTTTGTGTGTTTTTCTCTTTCATCATAAAATTCAAAATTCAAAAAAAATATCTTTTCTAACTATTTTTAAGCCATATTTTTGAATTTTTTATATATATAAAAATTCAGATTTCAATTTCAAAATTTTTCAAATCTTATCCTTTTAAGATTTAAAAAGAAATTATCTTTTTCAAAAATATCCTAACCACTTTCTCTCTCCTCACTTTTTCGAAAATCTTCATAAAATATTTTTAAATTCTTTTNTCGAAATTTTTATATATAATAAAATAAATAAAATAAATTCACATCATCTCCCTTTCTCCATTATGGACATAAGTGGAAATGAACAGTCCAGAAGGACTCTGGGGTCATATGCTAACCCCACTACTGCTTCATATCGGAGTAGTATATGTATACCCTCCATTGGAGTTACTAGTTTTGAGTTGAACCCTCAGCTCATTATCATGGTGCAGTAAAGTTGCCAGTATTCCGGTCTTCCACAGAAAGAACCTACAGAGTTTCTGGCACAGTTTTTACAAATTGTTGACACGGTACATGATAAGGAAGTAGATCAGGATGTCTACAGATTGTTACTATTTCCATTTGCTGTAAAAGACCAAGCTAAGAGGTGGTTAAATAACCAACCTAAGGACAGCATAAAAACATGAAAATAGCTATCAGAAAAATTCCTGAATCACTATTTTCCTCCAAAACGCATGACACAGCTAAGGCTGAGCATCCAAGGCTTCAAACAAGGAGATAATGAATCCCTTTATAATGCCTGGGAGAGATACAAAGAGATGCTGAGAAAATGCGCCTCTAAAATATTTTCAGAGTGGGTGCAGTTAGACATCTTCTATTATGGGCTTACAGAGAGAGCTCAGACTTCTCTAGGCCACTCAACTAGTGGATCTATACACATGAGAAAGATAATATAAGAAGCTCAAGAGCTTATTGATACAGTTGCCAGAAATCAGCATCTGTACCTAAGTAGTGAACCTTCCATCAACGAAGAGGCTAAAACAGTAACTGCTGAACTCAGTCCTGTAGAACAAGCTACTGAATTCAATCAGCAATTAGATTTTCTAACAAAATAGCTAGCCGAATTCAAGGAAGTACTACAAGAAACAAGAATGGCTAATATGAATATGGAAGTGCAGTTGAAGCAAACAGAATAGCAGTTATCAAAATAAATAACAGAAGAATGCCAAGCAGTTCAATTAAGAAGTGGAAAAACATTAAATACCCCACTTCAAGGCAGCAGGAAGCCAAGAAATAAACAGACTGCTACCCAAAATCCCTCTGAGGACAGTCAGAGCCCAGAGAGGAATAATTTTGGCGCTCAAACGCCAGATAATGGGTGGAAAGCTGGCGTTGAACGCCCAAACCATGCTCAGTCCTGGCGTTCAACGCTAGAAACAAGCAAGGAATTGGTGTTGAACGCCCAAAGGAAGCACAGTTCTGGCATTCAGACGCCAGAAACAGGTAAGAAGTTGGCGTCTAACGCCACTCCAGCTTCCACCCCTGGCATTCAAACGCCAGTGGGAGATCAGACACATACTAGTGCTGATAGCAACCCCTCTAAAAAGGCTTCTCAACCCACATCTGTAGGCAATAAACCTACAGCAACTAAGGTTGAGGAATACAAAGCCAAAATGCCTTATCCTCAGAAACTCCGTCAAGCAGAACAGGATAAGCAATTTGCTCGCTTTGCAGATTATCTCAGGACTCTTGAAATAAAGATTCTATTTGCAGAAGCACTTGAGCAAATACCCTCTTATGCTAAGTTCATGAAAGAGATCTTAAGTCATAAGAAGGATTGGAGGGAAACTGAGAAAGTTTACCTCACTGAAGAATGCAGTACAGTCATTCTGAAAAGCTTACCTGAGAAGCTTAAAGATCCCGGAAGCTTTATGATACCATACACATTAGAAGGTACTTGTACCAAGCAAGCTCTATGTGATCTTGGGGTAAGTATCAACTTAATACCTGCATCTACTATCAAAAAGCTTGGATTGACTGATGAAGTCAAACCAACCTGGATATGTCTCCAACTTGCTGATGGTTCCATTAAACACCCATTAGGCGTGATTGAAGACATGATTGTCAAGGTTGGGCCATTTGCCTTTCCCACTGACTTTGTGGTGCTGGAAATGGAGGAGCACAAGAGTGCAACTCTCATTCTAGGAAGACCTTTCCTAGCAACTGGACGAACCCTCATTGACGTCCAAAAAGGGGAAGTAACCCGGAGAGTCAATGAGGATGAGTTTAAGTTAAATATTGTCAAAGCTATGCAGCATCCAGACACCCAAAATGACTGCGTGAGCATTGATATTATTGACTCTCTGGTAAAAGAGGTCAATATGACTAAGAGTCTTGAATCAAAACTAGAGAATATCTTTAAAGATACTCAGCCTGATCTGGAGGAACTAGAGAGAATAATAGAACCTCTGAAAATCCTTCAGGAAGAGGAGAAACCTCCTAAACCCGAGCTCAAACCATTACCACCATCCCTGAAATATGCATTTCTGGGAGAATATGACACTTTTCCTGTAATCATAAGCTCTACCTTAGAGCCACAGGAAGAGGAAGCACTAATTCAAGTGCTAAGGACACACAAGACAGCTCTTGGGTGGTCCATCAGTGATCTTAAGGGCATTAGCCCAGCCAGTTGCATGCACAAGATCCTATTGGAGGATGATGCTAAGCCAGTGGTTCAACCATAGAGGCGGCTGAATCTAGCCATGAAGGAGGTGGTGCAGAAGGAGGTCACTAAATTACTAGAGGCTGGGATTATTTATCCTATTTCTAATAGCCCCTGGGTAAGCCCTGTCCAAGTTGTCCCTAAGAAGGGTGGCATGACAGTAGTTCATAATGAAAAAAATGAACTGGTTCCTACAAGAACAGTTATAGGGTGGCGTATGTGTATTGATTACAGAAGGCTCAATACAGCTACTAGAAAGGATCATTTTTCTTTACCATTCATAGACCAGATGCTAGAAAGACTATCAGGTCAAGAATACTACTGCTTCCTGGATGGATATTCAGGTTATAATCAAATTGCAGTAGATTCCCAGGATCAAGAGAAAACAGCATTCACATGCCCATCTGGAGTATTTGCATACAGAAGGATGCCATTTGGTCTGTGCAATGCACCTGCAACCTTTCAAAGATGCATGCTCTCTATTTTCTCTGATATGGTGGAAAATTTTTTGGAAGTCTTCATGGATGACTTTTCAGTGTTTGAAGACTCATTCAGCTCCTGTCTTGACCATCTAGCACTTGTTCTAAAGAGATGCCAAGAGACTAATCTAGTTTTAAACTGGGAGAAATGTCACTTTATGGTGACTGAAGGAATTGTCCTTGGGCACAAAATTTCAAGCAAAGAAATAGAGGTGGATCAAGCTAAGGTGGAGGAAATTGAAAAATTACCACCACCTGTCAATGTAAAGGCAATCAGAAGCTTTCTGAGGCATGCAGGATTCTATAGGAGGTTTATAAAAGATTTTTCGAGAATCGCCAAACCTCTGAGTAATTTGCTATCTGCTGACACGCCATTTATCTTTGATAAGGAGTGTCTGCAGGCGTTTGAGACTCTAAAAGCTAAGCTGGTCACAGCACCAGTCATCTCTGCACCAGACTGGACATTACCATTTGAACTTATGTGTGATGCCAGTGACCATGACATTGGTGCAGTGCTGGGACAAAGGCATGACAAGCTTCTGCACGTTATTTACTATGCCAGTCGTGTTTTAAATGACGCATAGAAGAACTACACAACCATAGAAAAAGAGTTACTTACAGTGGTTTACGCCATTGACAAGTTTAGATCTTATTTAGTAGGATCAAAAGTGATTGTATACACTGACCATGCTGCTCTTAAATATCTACTCACAAAGCAAGATTCAAAACCGAGACTCATCAGATGGATGTTGCTTCTGCAGGAGTTTGATATAGAAATAAGAGACAGAAAAGGGATAGAGAACCAAGTAGCAAATCATCTGTCCCGAATAGAACCAGTAGAAGGAGCGTCCCTCCCTCTTACTGAAATCTTTGAAAACTTTCCGGATGAGCACCTCTTTGCCATCCAGGAAGTGCCATGGTTTGCAGACATTGCAAACTACACGGTAGTGAGATTCATACCCAAAGAGTACAGTAGGCAGCAAACAAAGAAATTGATCATGGATGCAAAGTACTATCTTTGGGATGAACCATATCTCTTCAAGAGATGTGCAGACGGAGTAATCCGTAGATGTGTGCCTAAAGAAGAAGCACAAAAGATTTTCTGGCACTGCCATGGATCACAGTATAGAGGATATTTTGGAAGTGAGCGAACAGCTACAAGAGTACTCCAATATGGCTTCTACTGGCCTACTCTCTATAAAGTCTCCCGAGTGTTTGTACTTAATTGTGATAGTTGCCAAAGATCTGGCAATCTGCCTCACAGTTATGCCATGCCTCAATAAGGGATCTTGGAGATTGAGTTGTTTGATGTTTGGGGTATAGACTTCATGGGACCTTTCCCACCATCATACTCAAATACTTATATTCTGATGGCAGTGGATTATGTATCCAAATGGGTGGAAGCTATTGCAACACCCACTAATGATACTAAGACAGTGCTGAAATTCCTCCAAAAACACATCTTCATCAGATTTGGTATCCCTAGAGTACTAATCAGTGATGGGGGCACTCATTTCTATAATAAATAGCTTTACTCTGCTTTGGTTCGATATGGAGTTAGCCACAAGGTAGCTACTCCATATCATCCACAGACAAATGGGTAAGCTGAAGTGTCTAATAGAGAACTTAAAAGAATCCTGGAACGGACTATGATTAACCGTAGAAGGGATTGGGCAAGAAGCTTGGATGATGCTCTGTAGGCATACAGAACAGCATTCAAGACACCTATAGGAACTTCACCATACCAGCTGGTGTATGGAAAGGCCTGTCACTTGCCAGTGGAACTGGAACATAAGGCCTATTGGGCAACCAGATTCCTAAACCTTGATGCCAAGTTAGCTGAAGAAAAACATTTGCTCCAGTTAAATGAGCTAGAGGAATTCAGACTCAATGCTTTCTAAAATGCAAAAATTTACAAAGAGAAGGCAAAAAGATGGCATGATAAGAAACTGTCATCCAGAGTCTTTGAGCCAGGGCAGAAAGTTCTGCTGTTTAATTCTAGGCTCAGATTATTCCCCGAAAAATCGAAGTCCCGGTGGAGAGGTCCATATATGATTACAAGTGTGTCACCATATGGATACGTGGAGCTTCAGGATAATGATTCTAACAAAAAGTTCATTGTTAATGGACAAAGAGTTAAACGTTATCTTGAAAGCAATTTTGAGCAAGAATGCTCAAAACTGAGACTTGATTAAAGCTTAGTAATAGTCCAGCTAAAGACAATAAAGAAGCGCTTGCGGGGAGGCAACCCAGCCATTTACAAAGTTTATTTGTCAATTAATTGATTTTTATAGGTTTATGTCAATTATCTTCAAGGTAAAATAGCAATTACTTGAGTTCACAGAGTTACAGAAGGATTCAGAGGATAAAACAGCAAAAAAAGCTCACTGGTGCAAAAAAAAGCCAGTAAGAGCTGTTTTGGGCGCTGAACGCCCAAAAGAAGCACTTACTGGGCGTTCAACGCCAATAAGGATAGCCATCTGGGCGTTAAACGCCAGAAAGAAGCATGTTATGGGCGTTGAACACCAGAAAGAAGCACCTTCTGGGCGTTCAGCGCCAGATTTATAGCGTCCTGGGCGTTCAGAAAAACGCCCAGTGACAAAGGAGTTCCTGGCGTTCAACGCCAGCTAGAAGCAACAGCTGGGCGTTGAACGCCCAGGAGAAGCTGCAAATGGGCGTTAAACGCCCAAAACATGCAGCGTTTGGGCGTTTAACGCCAGGATTGTGGGGAGGAGGTAATTTCGTTTTTAATTCACATTTTTCAAAATTTTTATATTCCAATTCATGATTTCTTACATAAACATGTTATAAACTCTCATCCTTCAATTCCAAAAATTTTAATCCTAATTTCTAAAATCCCTTTTTCAAAAATATCAAATGTATCTTAATTCATAAACACAAATCCTTTTCAAATCCCATCCAACTCCTTTTCAATTTTTTTTAAAAACTCAATTATCTTTTAAAATATTTTTCAAAATGAAAAAAATTTCAGATTTATCTTTTTCAAATATCATTCACAACTTTTTAATTTTAAATTATATCTTTTTCTTATCATATTTATCTTTTATAAATCATATCTTCTATCTTATCTTTCTTCAAAATTTTCGAAAACCCACCCCCTCCCTTTAAATCCACATTCGGCCCCCCTCCTCTCATCCACCATTCGATACTAGCTCTCCTTCTATCCCTCTTCTTTCCTTTCTTTTGCTTGAGGACAAGCAAACCTCTAAGTTGGGTGTGTTTATCCGTGATCACTAACCATATTCACTAAGATCATGGCTCTTAAAGGAAAACAACCCACTCCAAGAGGCAAGAAAGAGACTATTCCAAAACCACTTTGGAATCAAGGGAAGTTCTTAACCAAAGAACATTCAGACCATTACTACAATATAATGGGTCTAAGCTCAGTGATCCCGGAAGTCAAATTCGATCTGAAAGAAGATGAATATCCGGAGATTCAAGAGCAAATTCAAAACAGGAGCTGGGAAATCCTAGCTAATCCTGAGACAAAGGTGGGAAGAAACATTGTTCAGGAATTCTACACTAATCTGTGGCAAACAGACAGGCAGAGAATATCTGGAACTGCTCTCTATGACTATCGGACCTTGGTCAGAGGAAATATTGTTCACATCCACCCTGATAAAATCAGGGAGATCTTTAAGCTACCTCAGCTGAAAGATGACCTAGATTCCTTTAATAGGAGAATGATGAGAACAAATAAAGGCATGGACAAGATTCTAGAAGACAAATGCCTCCCTGGAGCCAGGTGGACCACCAGCACCAAGGGCGTCCCAAATCAACTCAAGAGAGAAGATCTCAAACCAATCGCCAGAGGCTAGTTGGACTTCATTGGGCGTTCTATACTGCCCACTAGCAACCACTCTGAGGTCACCGTTAAAAGAGCAGTAATGATCCACTGCATTATGTTAGGAAGAGAAGTGGAAGTTCATCAGTTGATTTCCTGTGAACTTTACATAATTGCAAACAAGAACTCCAAAGATGCCAAATTGGCTTATCCTAGCTTAATATCTATGCTATGTAAAGATGCTGGAATAAAGATGGGAATAACTGAGTATATCTCAGTTGAGCGACCAATCACCAAAACATCAATGGAAAAACAACAAGTGCAGGAGGACCCCATCAAGAGGAGAGCACAGGAACTCCTCCCGAAATTTCCACAATTTGAATACTGGGAGCATCTTGAAGCATCGGTTACCAAGTTGCAAGAAGCTATGGATCAAATAAAGGAAGAACAGAATAATCAAAATAGCATGCTTTGCAAACTGCTTGGGGAACAAGAAGAGCAAAGGCATGACTTGAAGGAACTTAAGCATCAAAAATTATCTCTTGAAGGACCAAGCATCCCACAGACTAGAGGAACATCCACTTCCCAAAATAAAGGTTGTTGAGCTCTAATTTTAGCTTTAACTCTGTGTTAGTTGTTCTTATAGGAATTTACCTTAGAAGTTATATAGGAGGAGTAGTAATTAGTATATCTATTTTGATTTTATTTCCAATTAAGCTATAATTTATTTTTCTCATCATCATTAAATATGAATAAAATAGTAGATTTTTAGAATAAAGAGGCAATATTTTTTTTGAGTTCTTAATAAGAAAAATTCTAACTACTTAGATGTGGTGGCAATACTTTTTGTCTTCTGAATGAATGCTGGAACAGTGCATATTTTTGATATTGAATTTCATGAATGTTAAAATTGTTGGCTCTTGAAAGAATGATGAACAAGAGAAATATTATTGATGATCTGAAAAATCATGAAATTGATTCTTGAAGCAAGAAAAAGCAGTGAAAAAAATAAGGAATCATTGGATAAAGAAAAAGAAAAAGCCAATAGCCCTTTAAACCAAAAAGCACGGGTGAAAAGGATCCAAGGCTTTGAGCATCAATGGATAGGAGGACCCAAGGAAATAAATCCAGGCCTAAGCGGCTAAATTAAGCTGTCCCTAACCATGTGCTTGTGGCATGCAGATCCAAGTGAAAAGCTTGAGACTGAGTGGTTAAAGTCGTGATCCAAGGAAAAAGAGTGTGCTTAAGAACTCTGGACACCTCTAATTGGGGACTTTAGCAAAGCTAAGTCACAGTCTGAAAATGTTCACCCAGTTATGTGTCTGTGGCATTTATGTATCCGGTGGTAATACTGGAAAAAAAGTGCTTAGGGCCACGGCCAAGACTCATAAAGTAGCTATGTTCAAGAATCAACATACTAAACTAGGAGAATCAATAATACTATCTAAATTCTGAGTTCCTATGGATGCCAATCATTCTGAATTTCAAAGGATAAAGTGAGATGCCAAAACTGTTCGGAAACAAAAAGCTACTAGTCCCGCTCATCTAATTAGAATCTGAGCTTCACTTAAAACTCTGAGATATTATTGCTTCTTGATTTCTTTTTATCCTATTTTATTTATCTAGTTGCTTGAGGACAAGCAACAGTTTAAGTTTGGTGTTGTGATGAGCGGATATTTTATACGCTTTTTGGGGATAATTTCATGTAGATTTTAGTATGTTTTAGTTAGTTTTTAGTATATTTAGTTTTTAGGCAAAATTCATATTTCTGGACTTTACTATGAGTTTGTGTGTTTTTTTGTGATTTCAGGTATTTTCTGACTGAAATTGAGGAAGCTGAGCAAAAATCTAATTAAGGCTGAAAAAGGACTGCTGATGCTGTTGGATTCTGACCTCCCTACACTCGGAATGGATTTTTTGGAGCTACAGAAGTCCAATTGGCACACTCTTAAGTGGGTTGAAAAGTAGACATCCAGGGCTTTCTAACAATATATAATAGTCCATACTTTGCGCGAAGATAGACTATGTAAACTGGCATTTAACGCCAGTTTCATGTTGCAGTCTGGCGTTCAGCGCCAGAAACAGGTTGCAAGTTGGAGTTCAACGCCAGAAACAGGTTACAACCTGGCGTTCAACTCCAGAAACAGCCCAGGCACGTGAGAAGCTTAAGTCTCAGCCCCAGCACACACCAAGTGGGCCCCAGAAGTGAATTTCTGCACTATCCACCCTAGTTTACTCATTTTCTGTAAACCTAGGTTACTAGTTTAGTATTTAAACAACTTTTAGAGATTTATTTTGTATCTCATGACATTTTTAGATCTAAATTTTATACTCTTTGACGGCATGAGTCTCTAAACTCCATTGTTGGCAGTGAGGAGCTCTGCAGCGTCTCGATGAATTAATGCAATTATTTCTGTTTTCCATTCAAACACACTTGTTCCTATCTAAGATGTTCATTTGCGCTTCACTATGAAGGTGATGATCCGTGACACTCATCAACTTCCTCAATCCATGAACGTGTGCCTGACAACCACCTCCATTCTACATTAGATTGAATGAGTATCTCTTAGATTCCTTAATCAAAATCTTCGTGGTATAAGCTAGAATTGATGGCAGCATCCTTGAGAATCCAGAAAGTCTAAACCTTGTCTGTGGTATTCCGAGTAGGATTCCGGGATTGGATGACTGTGACGAGCTTCAAACTCATGAATGTTGGGCGTAGTGACAGACACAAAAGGATCAATGGATCCTATTCTGACATGATCGAGAACCAACAGATGATTAACCGTGCTGTGATAGAGCATTTGGACCATTTTCACTGAGAGGATGGGAGGTAGCCATTGACAACAGTGACGCCCTACTTACAGCTTGCCATGGAAGGAGCCTTGCTTGTTTGAAAGTGAGGAAGCATTATGTTACAGGAATTCAGAAGACAAAGCATCTCCAAAACTCCAACATATTCTCCATTATTGAGTAACAATTACTTATTCCAAACACTTTCACTTTTTACAATTAAAGCTAAAGAATCCTATTGGTATCCTGACTAAGAATAATAAGATAACCATAGCTTGCTTCAAGCCAACAATCTCTGTGGGATTCGACCCTTACTCACGTAAGGTATTACTTGGATGACCCAGTGCACTTGCTGGTTAGTTGTGCGGAATTACATAGTGTGAGTGTAATTTTCGTGCACCACGTATGCACAGGTAGTTATGCGTACGCACACATGGCTGAATGATTCTTGTGCGTACGCACAGCAGGTTGGCGTACGCACACATGGTTTTGGTGTTCTTGTGCGTACGCACATGTCTTTATGCGCACGCACACTCCAATGTATGATTCTTCTTTGTCTTCTTCATGTTTTCTCCCTTTATACATGCTTCCTTCCACTTTTGCCTTGCCAACTTGTCTCTAGGACCTAAAATCACTCAACAAACATGTCATGGCATTGAATGGCATACAAGTGGGATTAAAATTAGCTATTTTAAGGCCTAAATAGCATGTTTTCACAATTAAACTCAATTTAGGGAGAAAGCACAAAAGCATGCTATTTAAAGGAATAAGTGTAGGAAAAGTTGATGAAATCTACCCAAATAGAGCAAATAAATATCATAAAATATGGATTCATCACATCCCCACACTTAAACAATAGCATGTCCTCATGCTATACTAAAGGAGAAGGAGAAGGGGAACGATCATTTATTCAAAGCAAGGAAACTACCTATATGCAATCTACCTATATGAATGCAACTACTTAGTCAAAATAAATCAATTTCCAAGAAAGCATATATGAATATAAGGGCTAGAGCAATCTCAACCAAGTCAAATCCATAATTGATTAGAGTTATTGAAAAGAATTAACTACTTGCAATAAAGGAATTAAGTAAAGGTGGAAACATGTAATTGAGCAATTGAACCCTCGCCGGATGTGTATCCGCTCCAATCACTCAAGTGTATAGAGTCAATTCACTCATTTCTCTTTTAATCATGCTTTCTAAGATTTGTCTTTCATCTAACAATCAACAATTGTTCAATGTATGCATACAAGTATCATGAGGACTTTTCCATGGTTGTAATGGGGCTAGGGTAAAGGTAAGGTTATATATGGTTAAGTGTGCTTGATATTTACATCTTTGATTAGCCTAAGCTCTCACCAAACCTACTTAACAACCTATTCAACTTAATGCAAACCTAACTACCCATTTCTCACTTTTCTTACACACTTATGCACTTTCTTTTTAATCACAACTCATATGCATTGTTATTGTTACTTCGAGGCACTTTGTCCCCTTTCTTCTTCTTTTTTTAGGAACATAATATATTCAACAAAGAGTAAAACACATTTTTATCTACCAAAGTTCCCAAACTTCCCCACACTTAGATGATACACTCTCACTAGCCTAAGCTAACCAAAGATCCAAATAGGATACATTTATTGTTTTTCACTTTAAGGCTAGTAATGTGGTAACTTTAAGAACAAAAGGGGATTGAAATAGGCTCAACATTGGTTAACAAAGGGAGATAAAATGGTAGGCTATTTAGGATAAGTGAGTTTAATGAAAAGATGCCCTCAATCACATATATGCATATATTTATCAAACAATGGACATAAAGAATCAAACAAATCAAATATTACAATCTTAAAAAGAGAATAAAACACACAAGAATAAAGATAGTGGTTATATAGTGTAACCACACAATGAGGCTCAAAACTCACATGCTTATGTGTTCTTAGCTCAAAAACACGTTCCACAATATATAAATCATGCAAGTTTAAAAAGAGTTCAACTTAATTCAATTAGGATATCAATGCCCTATCAAGAATATTTTTCTTGAAAAATATTATTATATCAACTAAGCTTATTATATGTATGCAATAAACTAAGAGAATGTAACTAAGACTCTAAAATACATACATACTAATAAGAAAGATGCAACTAATGATTCAAAAAAAGAGTGCGAAAGTGTTAGGATTAGTGTTTGTCACCGAAGATGGTCGGACGGTGACGACCTCCCCACACTTAAGGATTTGCACCGTCCACGGTGCAACTAAAGGTGAGCAATGGGGGTATAGTGACTTCGGATTGCCACCTTCAGCTGGTGGATCAATCGGCTGCCGCATGCTCTTCCTCTCGCTTTCCTTGTTATCTATGGGGACTCATCCATGCAAAATAGACAATAATATAGTAAGATGAGTGAATGCAAAACAAGGAAGCATGGATTGTTGGAATAAGGTGAGAATCACTAAAATGAGTGAGTGAATAAGTTTGTGACATGAATGAAACAAGTGTGTGTGTGTGTGTGTGTGTGTGTGTGTGTGTGTGTGTGTGTGTGTGTGTGTGTGTGTGTGTGTGTGTGTGTGTGTGTCTAAACTGTGCAACTTAG
Source organism: Arachis duranensis (assembly GCF_000817695.3). Classification (NCBI taxonomy): domain Eukaryota; kingdom Viridiplantae; phylum Streptophyta; class Magnoliopsida; order Fabales; family Fabaceae; genus Arachis; species Arachis duranensis. The sequence continues at coordinate 58,906,239 of NC_029776.3, read as the reverse complement.
AATACACACACTAGCATGGAAAGCGATGTCACAATTGCACAAAAAAAACATGCACTGTACTCATTATAGTGTGCTTGAGATACTTTAAAAGAAACATGGGAGTTAAGATAAACTAACAAATAACAAAGAGGCATGAAAGCATTCAAGCAAGAATTAGGCAATTGTGAATTGGATAATGAGGCAACACTTAAATGACATGAAGTGGAAAACATGACAAGCATAGTCCACAAAGCTTAAAAGCTCAAAAAATGTCACTAAGTAAGCTTATGATCTAATTTCACAATTCCTAATGTTAATGCATCAAATAGGTGACTTTAAATAAAAATCAATCATAAACAAGCATCACCTAACAAAAAATACGTCAAAAAAAGAACAAATTGCCTAACTTAGATAATGAAATCAAATTACAATGGTGATCAAACATGCAATTTAGAAATCCAAAAGCATTCTCAAAGGCAATATTATGAGTACTTGGTTTGCACAAAATTCAACATTTAAAACTCAATACCAAGTAACAATGTATGACCTCAATGAAGATATCCAACAACAATAGCAATAACAATATCAATAATTTAGTAGCCATGTCTCAACAAAATCAATAAATCAACTTAATCATCCAACACTTGGAACAAAAATAGAGAATCAGACTAACTAACTAAGCCAATAACTAACTAACTAATAAACAAACGAACTAAACAAAGGTGAGCATGGTGGGTGGTGAATGGTGGTTGAAGAAAGGAAAGAAGAGAAGAGAAGAGAAAAGAAGCGAATAAGTAAGGAGAAGAGAAGAAGAGAAAAGAAGCATAATAGTGAGAAAACAGAGGCGTGCGTACGCACAGATACGTGTGCATACGAACACTATGACGAAAAAAAAAGGTGTGTGCTCGCACACTCTATGCGAGCGCTCTTGATAGAAGAGGGATTGAGAAGTGTGCGTACGCACATGAGTGTGCACACGCACCGGTTACTTTTTTTAAGAGGATACGTGTGTGGCCGCAAGCATGATGTGCGTACGCATAGGAGGAAAAAAGTGGTATTCCCACGCACAGCCCGTGCGCATGCTGGGAACAGAAGGGGTGTTTAAAGGTGTGCGTGCGCACGTTGATGTGCGTACGCACGGGAACTGGAAAATAGGGGATCTGTGCAGACGCACAAGGCTGTGCGCACGCACAGGTCTCCAATCCTGCAACAAAAATTATGCCTCCAAGGCATCAAACTTGACATCCAAAATAAGTTTTCAAGTCTCAAAACATCACAAAACTCCTAAAAACATATTATTTCACTAAAATTACTTAATAAACATCAAAACAAATCTAACCAACTAAGCAATATAGCCAATTATTCATGAAACAAAAGGTAAAAGAGAGGACGTTAGAAGGATATTACCATGGTGGGGTGTCTCCCACCTAGCACTTTGGTTTATTATCCTTAAGTTGGACTTATGGAGAGCTCTCATCAAACCTCTTTGAAATTCCACCCAAGCTTGTTTTCTCTAAGGCTTTTGAAACTCCAAAGCTTGTGCACCCAAATCTTGTTGTTAATTCATTTCGTTCTATGTAGGTAACAAGCAATTGAAATTTCCAATTCCTATAGCACAATAACACAAAACTCACAATACAATGGGTGAGAATTTATAGGATAAAAAGAAAATAAAAACCAAAGGTAATAAGAACAAATAAAATAGACTCCTAAGACTTAGCAAAAACAAGCAATCAATCAAAACCAACTATTTACATATTTACAATAGTCAATAATAAGCACCATTACAACTCCCCAGCAACGGCGCCAAAAATTTGATAAGAGAGAATTATACCAATTCGGAATTAAATAGATTATTGTTTCAAGTATAGTTCGAATCGGTAATGAATCCTCTCAATCAAATTTAATTCAAAAGGATAGTCACAATCAAAACACAATAACAGAGAGTTTGAATTCCTGGGTCGTTCTCCCTAGGAATTGCAATGAGGTATCATATTATTGGCTATGAGGGAACAAGGGAGATTGGATGATGGCAAGAAAATGTAAATAGCAAGAAATGTAAATATGCAAGAAAGTAACTTGATATGCAAGTAATTAAAATGAACATACAAGTAAAAGCAATGCAAATGGAAATTAAATACTAAAAAGAGCTCTTGGTGAGGATTGGGTAATTAGGGCTTGCTATCCTAGTTGTGGACCACAAACATGGTAATTGTGTGTGGATTAATCCCAATTAGTCAATCCTACATCAAGAATAAGTCAAAAGGGCATAATTAACCTCAATCCACAAGTCCTAGCCAACTCACTAATTAACTTAGTGAAAGGCTAGCGTTAGTGGAAACCAAGTTAATTAACAACCCTCACACAATGTGGAATGGACATCCACCACTCAAATTCACCCAAACTACTCAATCTCTCAACCAAGAGTGAGAGAAACTATGTAAAAACCCAACCAAGCATTTTATCAAATACTTGGTGGGTATGAAAAGAAAGCATGGTAAATGACAAGAATTAATAAATGCTACAACTACCAAGCAAGAAAAATAAAGATAGCAACTCAATAAAGTAATAAAAGAGGCATGAAACATAAAATTGCATTAAATGTAAATTAAAGTAACAAGAGTGCAAATACATAAAAATAGCAAGAATGGAGAAAATGACAAGATAAAGTAATGGAATTTAGACAAGAAAACAAGGAAAGGTAGAAGAAACTAGATTAAAACAAGAATTAAAAAGGAGAATTACAAAGAAAATAAACTAAAAACCCTAATTTCTAGAAAGAATGGAAAGATTCTCTCTCTAGAAAATAACCTACATAATGGTAAACTAACCCTAATTCCCCCCCCCCTTTAGATGGAGTGAGGCCTTGCCTAATATAGGAAGAATCAGCTTCAGAAGGTCCAAAATTTGGGCTCTGGAGGCCCAGAAATTGCCCCCAGCGATTTCCATTAAATGAGTCACGTGCTAGGACCTGTCCGTATGCACAAATGTGTGCGTACACACATTTGCTGATTTTCTTTTGTGCATACGCACAAGTGGTTATGCGTACGCACACATGGCTGAATGATTCTTGTGGGTACACACAGCAGGTTGTGCATACGCACACATGGTTTTTGCGGTTCTTGTGCATACGCATAAGTCTTTGTGCACACGCACACTCCAATGTATGCTTCTTCTTTGTCTTCTTCATGTTTTCTCCCTTTATACATGCTTCCTTCCACTTTTGTCTTGCCAAACTTGTCTCTAGGACCTAAAATCACTCAACAAACATGTCATGGCATTGAATGGCATAAAAGTGGGATTAAAATTAGCTATTTTAAGGCCTAAAAAGCATGTTTTCACAATTAAGCTCAATTTAGGGAGAAAGCACAAAAGCATGCTTTTTAAAGGAATAAGCATAGGAAAAGTTGATGAAATCTACCCAAATAGAGTAAATAAATATCATAAAATGTGGATTCATTAGACATCAATGACTCAAGATCACCTAGGTCCTCAATTCCAAGCCAAGAGTGTGAAAAACTATATTAAACTAAGCCAAGCACTTAGTGTGCATAAAAAGAAAAGCATATTAAATTGCAATAAAAATAAAATCTAAAACTACCAAATGCAAGATAACAATAATAACAACTCAATTAAACATTAACAAACATAAAAATATCAAATTGCATTAAATTGAGATCAAAAGTGTTCCGAGGGTTACCTGAAACGTGTAGCTCGGTCGTCTTGGAGAAGTCCCGAGGTGGGGGAACTGATGACCCGAGCTTGATATGTAGAGTGGTTGGTGGTTGTACCTGCAATGACACTCCGATGCTTAAGTTAGCATGGGTCCAAGCAGATATGTGTAGAATGTGGAATGAATGCCATACCTGGGTGTTCCAGTGTATTTATAGTAGTTGGCCGTGATCTTCCCTGGATAAGATATTCTTATCTTATCTTATCTTTTGGGAGTTTTATCTCTATCTTTTGTGGAACCGCCCTTTCTAGGCCTTTTCGGCCTTTAGGTTTTGGGCTGCGTTCCTTTTGATGGGCCTTCCTTGCTTTATGGTCCGAGGTCCGACCTTTAGGTGTGGGCCTTAGGGCGAGGTCGGACCTTCTATGAACTTGCCGAGTTGGGGAGCTCGGTCAGGGTATGAACAGTGCCCCTGCCTGAGTTCGTCCTTTTTGAGAGGTCGAGCTCGGGTATAGTAGTTTTTGAAAATTCAAAAAATGGCCGTTTCAGCATTTATTGCTTTTTACCGTTTCTCCTCGATTTCCGTTCGGGCTCTGTGAAGGCATTATTTATTTGCTCCCTTCCTTTTTCTTCGTTTATTCTGTTCCCTTCCTGTTTTTCTAAGTTTTGCCATCTCCTTTTTCGAGCACCGCTTCTTCTTTCTCTTTATTCTTCTTCCCCGAATCTTTCCGTGTGTCTTTCCGGGGTTTCCTCTGCGCCGCCGTTTCGTCCTCCTTGTTTCGGAGCTCTTCGCCTTCGTTTTCTTTCTTCCAGGTTTGTTTCCCATGTTTCTCTTTTCTTGTGATCATATGCTTCTGTTCTTTGTGTGGCTCTTTGTTTGTTTCTTTTTGCCTGGGTTGCCCCGAAAAGAGGCGCCGCCATTGCTTTGTTTGTTTTGTATATGGGGGGGGCTCTTTTCTCTGGTATTTTGTTCCGGGTTGCTGCATTTTCTTCTAAAAGATCTTTGTTTCTTTGTTTTGCTGAATGGGTTTTCGCTATCTGCTTTTTATGTGATTTTTGCTTGCTGTTGCATTCTTCTTTGTAGGCAAGAATTTTATGTCTCGAAAGGTTCTTCAAGCGATGTCGACCAAGATTCCAAGTGGTCTTGGTTGGGTAGATCTTGTTCCTCTAAGAGTCCCTTCTGTGGTAGATTCTGAGTATTTAGCTAGGTTTCGTAGGCAATGTAGCATATGTGAAGATAGAGAGTCTGAGAGGGATTATGAACTAGTAGCCCCGGATTCCAAGGAGAGAGTGTGCTTCCCGCCCCTAGATAGTTCCGAGAAGCTCTTCTTTTACGCTTATGACTGTTTTTTCTCCAAGCTGAGTGTCCGACTTTCTTTTACCGACCTGGAGTCCGAGGTGTTATGGTCTTGTAACCTTGCCCCTACGCAGCTCCATCCAAATTCTTGGGCGTTTTTAAAGCTGTTTCAACTTTTGTGTCAGTTTTTGGGCGTTGCTCCCTCTATTTCTCTTTTTTCCTACTTGTTTGTGTTGACGAAGCCGGGGTCGGGTGGAGGGAAGGTATCTTGGGTCTCTTTTAGGGCTAACCAGGGAAGAAAGTTTTGTACCCTGTATGATGAGTCCTTTCACGATTTTAAGAACTTCTATTTCAAAGTCCGGGCTACTGGAGATGTCTGACCCTTCTTTTTAGATGAGAGTGGGGAGCCTTCTTTTCCTCTTTGTTGGCAGGAGAATGTAGTGTCTGTTAAGTATACCTTTGAGAGTCTAGATGAGGTGGAGCAGGCTTTTGTGGGTGTGGTGAGCAGTTTATGGGGTCGGGCACCTCACTTGGACACGAAGAAAATGTTGGGAGATCCAAGCCTTCTCCGTTCCGAGTTAGGTAGTTCCCGACCTCTTCCGAGATTCATCTTTTTTAGTATTTTGGTTTTGCTTGTTTTTGGTGGAATTTCTGTTGTGGTAATCCTTTTCTTTATTTCTTGTAGAGATGTCTTCTCAGGCGGATTCCATGAAGTTCCTTCGTCGGACGAAGAAGTCTGTGGCTGCTCGGAATATCGAGGCCGGGGAGGCTTCTGCCCGATCTTCTCTGCAGAAGACTACTGTGGGTGTTCAGACTCGGTCGAAGACTATTCCGACTCCCCAGTTCCGAGCTATAAGTCAAGATCCTCCGACCTCTGGGCCTGTTGCTTCTTCTCCTCCTTCGTCTTTGGGTCCTCCTCCCAAGAAGCAGAAGACCTCTCAAGAGCTTGCGGGTTTTAATGATAAGGATTTCGATGCTCTTGGTTGGATTGAACAGCATATTCTCCCTCAGACTTTCATTTCTACTGATGATGTGTCTATGGAGCACCATTTTCAGTATATGGCGCGGAGCTGTGTTTGGATGGCCAGTCTTCATGCTGCTATTGCCCGGGAGTTCAAGAAGTCCCCTATTGGTGTGACCAGCTCCCGACTTGAGAAGGCTCAGTCTGAGTTTGAGAGGATTAGTCAACTGAAGGCTGCCAGGATTACTGAGCTGGAGGCATCTTTGGAGAAAGAGAATGCTAAGGCTACCGCGGCTGTGGCGGCAGCGAAGACATCTGAGGAGGTGGCGAAGGCGGCGACGGAGAATTATACTCGGATATATACCGAGCTTGTGGAGACAAAGGAGAAGTTGCAATCTGCTCAGGATGGTTTTTACGAGCTAGAAGGTCATGTGGCCAAGGGTATGGATGCTATGTTTGAAAATCTGAAGGCTCAGGTCCGGGTTCTGGCTCCCGACCTAGATCTGAGCTTATTCAGTACGGATAACGTCGTTGTAGAGGGAAAGATTGTTCCTGCTCCCAACGAGGATGAGGTTCCGGTGTCCGACCCCAAAGTTCCGTTTGTGAACCCGACCTTACCCTTGGCCGGGGATGGCTCTGGTATGGAGGTTTCAAACCGGGATGACGTTGCCGTCGATGCAGTCCCGATTTCTATGTTTCCTCCGCAGCCTTCTGTTGATGTGGAGTCCGGAAAGGACCTTGATCCTCTGTGACCTTTTATTTTTGGTGTTTTGCCCGACCTGTGGGCTCTTTTGTTTTTGGATGGTTTCTGTGAATGCTTTGGACACCTTTTTGCCTTATTAGCTACTTGTAGTAACTTTTTAGCTTTTTTATGCGGTGTTTTTGTTCGCGTTTTGACTTTTTGTTCCGCTTTTATGCTTTTTAGTTGTTTTTGGATAACAACTTTTTAGCTAGCGCTTGGAACTTTTGCTGCATCCTTTTTGATTTCGTTTTTTTTGTCGCTTGTACTTTTTAGTTGTATAGCAACTTTTTAGTAAGC
>NC_029776.3:58894557-58896214 GCF_000817695.3 Arachis duranensis | reverse complement strand
CCTTGAATTCTTGGAAGGCTTTTTCGCACTCCGGGGTCCATGAGAAGGGTTTCCCTTTTTTTAGGAGTGAGTAGAGAGGTAGTGATTTTATCGCTGATCCTGCCAAAAATCTTGATGGGGCGGCCAGCCTTCCATTCAGCTGTTGTACTTCTTTGACACAGGTCGGGCTTTTCATATTGAGTATCGCTTGGCATTTGTCCGGGTTCGCTTCGATGCCCCTTTGGGTCAGCATGAAGCCTAGGAACTTTCCGGCTTCTGCGGCGAAGGTGCACTTTGTCGGGTTAAGTCTCATGTTGTGTTTTCTGAGGGTGCTGAAGACGCTGGTGAGGTCGGTCAGCAAGTTTCTGTCTTCTTGTGTCTTTACCAGCATGTCGTCAACGTACACCTCCAGCTGTAGTCCGATGTGCTCTGAGAACACTTTGTTCATTAGCCTCTGGTAGGTTGCCCCTGCGTTCTTTAGCCCGAAGGGCATTACAACGTAGCAGTAGTTTGCCCTTGGGGTTATGAACGAGGTCTTTTCTTGGTCGGGTCCGTACATCGGGATTTGATTGTATCCTGAGTATGCGTCCATGAAGGAGAGATATCTGTAGCCTGAGGCTGCGTTTACTAAGGCGTCGATGTTTGGTAGTGGATATGGGTCTTTGGGGCAGGCTTTGTTGAGATCCGTGTAATCGACGCACATCCTCCATTTTCCATTGGGCTTTTTCACCAGGACCACGTTTGCGAGCCATAGGGGGTATTTTACTGCCAGTCTGTTTAGGGTTGGTCGCCCAATGAGGGCATTGTATGCTGAAGTGACGTCGACTATAATGTGTTCCCGATCTGGACTCTTTCGGTTTCTCCCTCTGGTTGTGGCCGAAGATCTTCTCGGGCTTGAACTCGCCCGAGTTCTATTGTGTTGATCTCTTTTCCTTTTAAGCTCAGGCTTTCGTTGTAGCATCGCCGCGCCAGTTTTTGGTCGCCTTTTAGGGTAGCGATTCCTTTTGCGGTAGGGAACTTCATACAGAGGTGTGGGGTCGAGACTATAGCTGCCAGTCTGTTTAAGGTTGGTCGCCCAATGAGGGCATTGTTTGCTGAAGTAACGTTGACTATAATGTAGTCGATGCTCAATGTTTTAGATTGCTCGCCTTTTCCGAAGGTAGTGTGTAGCGAGATGTATCCTAAGGGATGGATCGGGGTATCCCCTAGCCCAAATAGGTCGGTGGGATAGGCCTTTAGCTCTTTTTCTTCAAGTCCGAGCTTGTCAAAGGCCGTTTTGAACAGGATATCTGCTGAGCTTCCCTGGTCAATCAGAACACTCAAGATAGACTACATCGTGGTTGACGTAAGATCAGCCTACAACGCCTTAATAGGTCGGACAACGTTAAACCAACTCGGCGCAATAGTGTCAACTAGCCTTAAGAAGGGATAGCTACAATAAAAGCAGATCAAAAGATGGCGCGTCGCTGTTATAACGAAAGTCTAAACCTCAGAGGTGAAGGAGGAGAGTTCCATACAATTGAACTTGGTGGAGTTCAGAAGTGAGAAGAACTCCGTCCACAGCCCGAGCGTGAAGTAGAGAAAGTTCAGATCGGAGACACCTCGGATAAGACAACTAATATTGGCACGATCCTGAAAGGAGGTGCAAAGGAATCACTCATACAGTTCCTACGAGATA
>NC_029776.3:58865720-58894187 GCF_000817695.3 Arachis duranensis | reverse complement strand
GTCTCTTAGCTGGGAGGTTTCCTCCATGTTGATATATTTTTCTGCCCGCTCCTGCACCTCGTATAGGGGAGGTCGGGTATCGTTTGGATAGGGACTGGCTAAACGGTCCTTCTTTTAGGCCGTTTGCTAGTCCCATGATGGCTGCTTCAGTGGGCAAGTGTTGTATGTCCAGGCAGGCTCTGTTGAATCGTTCCATGTACTCTCGGGGAGTTTCTTGGTTACCTTGTTTGATTCCGAGTAGACTGGGGGCATGTTTTGTCTTGTCTTTTTGAATGGAGAACCTTGTTAGGAATTTTTTGGTTAGGTCCTCGAAGCTGGTGATTAATCTTGGTGGCAGGTTGTCGAACCACTTCATGGCTGACTTGGTGAGAGTGGTGGGGAAGGCTTTGCACCGAATCGCGTCGGAGGCGTCGACTAGGTACATTCTGCTTCTGAAGTTTCTGAGGTGGTGACTTGGATCGGTGGTGCCGTCGTAGAGATCCATATCGGGTGGTTTGAAGTTTCGCGGTACCTTCTCCTTCATGATCTCTTGCGTGAAGGGATCATGGTTGCCTTCGGGGGTGGTGCCGCGTTCTGTCCGGTCTTTCAGGTTGGCCTCTATTTTCCGTAGTTTTTCTTCTAATTCTCTGCGCTTGCGAGCCTCCCTTCTCAGATCTTGTTCAGTTTCCTCTTGCTTCTTTATGTCCTTTTCGAGTTGTTTCAGTCGGTTTTGTTGTGCCCGAACTGCTTCTAGAATTTCTGAGTTCTTTTCTTTTTCGGGATTTTGTGGATCTTTGTTTGGGAGTGATGTCTTTGGGCGATTCTGTTTGTTTCCTCCTGGAACAGCATCTAGGGCGTTAGTGAGGTACATTCTACATCTGAAGTTGCTGAGATGGTGGTTGGGATCCGTGGTGCCATCATACAGGGTCATCTTCGAGAGTTTGAAGTCTTTTAGAATTTTGGTTTTCATGATTTCCCTAGTGAACGGGTCTTGCTCTTTGCGTGAATTTTTCTCGAGATTAGCCCGGGGGCTTTTGATTTGAGATCGGCTTCTAATTGCTGTAGTTTTTCTTCCAACTCCCGACGTCGTCGCACCTCTCTTTGGAGGTCTCTTCCAATTTGCCGTTGTTGTTGGGTTTCTTTTTCCAGTTGTTTTAGGCGATCCAGGAGCGCTTCTATTGCCCCTGAATTTGGTGAGTCTTTGTCTTTGTTGGTTTCCGGAGTGTTTTGTAACGTGACATCCGCATTTTTGTGCGGTGTCCGATCCTCCAGACCTGAATCGTGGTCATTGTCATGGTCGTCTGCCATGGTGATGGGATGATTTCCAGGTTCCCCGGCAACGGCGCCAATGTTCCGAGGGTTACCTGAAACTGGAGGTCGATCTCGGATGAGATTTTCTGTACTGGTCGATGCTAACGTGTTCGGCTGGTGGGAGACGGCCAGAGCTGTTGTGTCCGACTTGTTGGACTTGGTGGTGGTGCTGATTCCTTTGTCCCCGGAGGGTGGGGGATACCTGCAAGGGACTCCGATGCTTAAGTTAGCAAGGGTATTAAGCAGATATTAAGTAGAATCAGAGTATGAGTTATACCTGGGTGCTCCAGTGTATTTATAATGGTGAGATGTGACCTTTTGGATAAGATAAGTTAGTTATCTTATCTTATCTTTTATCTTTGAGTTGAGGTCAGCGTATCTTCAACGGAACCACCTTTATCCCTATAGGCTTGGGCTGCCTTAGGATTTGGGGCGTGTTCCTCTATTTGGGCCCTTCTTTGGGCTTTCCTGGTGACTTGGCCGAGCTTTGCTAAGAAAGAACTCGGGTTGTCCTGACCTGAAGAAGTCGGTCGCTTTGTCTGTCGAACATCCCGAGTCGGACAGCTCGACCCAGGGTATGAACAGAGGTTAAGTAACACAAGTTCTCAGGATCTCAATTCATCCCGAATATGTTTGTTCCGAGGGTTACCTGAAACGTGTAGCTCGGTCGTCTTGGAGAAGTCCCGAGGTGGGGGAACTGATGACCCGAGCTTGATATGTAGAGTGGTTGGTGGTTGTACCTGCAATGACACTCCGATGCTTAAGTTAGCATGGGTCCAAGCAGATATGTGTAGAATGTGGAATGAATGCCATACCTGGGTGTTCCAGTGTATTTATAGTAGTTGGCCGTGATCTTCCCTGGATAAGATATTCTTATCTTATCTTATCTTTTGGGAGTTTTATCTCTATCTTTTGTGGAACCGCCCTTTCTAGGCCTTTTCGGCCTTTAGGTTTTGGGCTGCGTTCCTTTTGATGGGCCTTCCTTGCTTTATGGTCCGAGGTCCGACCTTTAGGTGTGGGCCTTAGGGCGAGGTCGGACCTTCTATGAACTTGCCGAGTTGGGGAGCTCGGTCAGGGTATGAACAAAAAGTAACAAGAATTCATAAGCATAAAATCAATAAAATAAAGAAAATAACAAGTAAAACTAAGAGAGAAAAGATATAACAACAAGAAATTGCAAAGAAAACTAAATCAACACAAGTATCAAATATAAATCTAAGAGAAATTTAACTAATCTACCCTAAATGCTAGAGAGAAGAGAGAGCTTCTCTCTCTAAAAAATGACCTAAAATATATTCTAAACTAAACCTAATTACTCTCCCCTTTGTTCCTCTTGAATTAGGCTTGAAATAGCTTCAGAAGCGAGTTGGATTGGGTTCTGGAAGTCCAGAAATCGCTGCCAGCATCTTGCATTAAACAAAGTCACGTATTAGGACTTATACTACGCATGATTGCACGAACTTCCAAATCTGCGTACGCACACTTGCTAAAAAGCTCCAAACTCTATTTCTTCATGAGTTCTCCACTTTTGCATGCTTTGTCCTCAATTCTTCAATCCTCATTTGCCTTGTAATCCTAAAATCACTCAACAAATACATGAAGGCATCGAATGGGATTAAAATGAATGAAATTTAGCAATTATAAGGCCTAAAAAGTATGTTTTTACTTTCAAGCACAATTTATGAAAAAATCATGAAACTATGCTGTTTCAATGAATAAATGTAAGAAAAGTCAATAAAATCTACTCAATTAAAATAAATAAATACCATAAAATGTGGATTCATCATATAGCTTACAAGGGTTTTCTCTCTTCTTCTCCCTTTCTTTTCTTTCAATGTGCTTAAGTATTTTGTGTAATGAAATAAGAAAGAAGTGAGCTGATAAAGGTGTTAGTTAATGGGTCTTGGGCTCAAGTATAACCCAAGTTCTAATTTTTGTGCGCTTGGTTTAATTTTGGACCAAAATCTTTAAAATTAGCCTTGTAATTTATATTCTAATTATTTTTACTTCTCTAAACATAAATTTTAATTATCTTAATCTTTTTAATTTATAAATAATTTATTAGTTAATTAATCATTAATTAATCAGCGTTTACACATTCATAATTCAAAATAGACGGTATTATAGTAATAAATTCTAGGAATATAGTGACTCAAAAAGTTAAATAAATTTCACGTTATATGTATCAAAGCAACACATAAGTGACAAGTGAAAAAACTTATGATGTAATTTGGTAAAAAAAAATTCCAAACCAAAGAAACATAACAGAATGAGAAACAAAAAATGACCAAATAAATTAATTGAAAATTAGAGATAAATAAATACGATTTATATGATTGTTATGCAAATTTCATAAATAAAACTTTTTTCACATAAGTTATAGCTAAAATATTAGTATCTTCTTTATGAGTTAAAAAACAGTTTCTTAACTTTGAAAAAGGCTATAAATTAGTTTAAGGTTAACTAATTTGATATCAAAACAAGGAGGACAGGATTCCACAAGAGGTGAAATCAATCAGATATCCTACCTTTCTTATTTTGATCACTTTTGCATCTTATAAATTTCATTGTCTAAATAGTTGTTTAATTAAGTTAAATTTAGTAATTAATAATTCTTTGTAGAAATAATAGTCTATTCATCACTTGATTACTTGAAACTATTAATACACTTGTTAGTGTGGTCTAACTCACGGCAATATTTAACTTTAAAAAGTTATTAGATTACTCATATATACGGCTAAGGCTATACTAATTTCTTGGGAACTTCTTGGAGAATTCCCCATTCCGCGTGAACTAAGGTACTTGCTACTTTACACAATTTTAACTTTGTCCACCTATCCTACGTATGTCTATTTTAGATAGCCAAGAAATTTCCATATATAGTGAATTTTGAACTCATTCATTCGCAAGTCTTTTCCCATCATTTTCTCTATCAACGTCAAGTCCACCATTATTCCAAATTCCTGAATTTCATGGGAATCCCACATGCTTATTATGTCTCCCAAAAAGAATAAAAAATAAAATGTTTCCAATGATCCATGATTCGTTTTCCACTCCTAAAGGAAACACTAGAATAAAAACACTTGCTTCCTGGAAATTAAATCCAGCAGCAATAATAATGTATCATAACATTTTCCCACTTATCACGTTAGGAGTTGACGCTTCAACTTCAAGCTTAGAAAATGAGTCAATTATGTTTTCTATAAAATGGGGCAAAAATGTTGTGTCAAACAACAAGAAGAACCACATCCACAATAGTTTCAATTTTTACTTTTGTATCTATTGCTTGAGAGTTTAGATATCAATCATGGAGCAGAAATTTATTTGTGATATATCTCTGTGTCTCAGAATTCTAATGTGGCAGTTGCAAATTAGAATAAAAAGTTTCTTCTCAATCCTCTCTTTTTTCTTAATTCTTTTGTCCGATTTTCTCTCTCGAAATTGGTCAAATTCTGAAGCATATAAGCAGAATTTAGATAGTGTTGTTGAGAGTAGTGGTATAAAACTATGCAAAGAGGATGTGATTATTGTTATGGAAAGGTTAGGAATGAATGTTGAGTGTGATGGGATTGAAGAGTCTGATGTGAAGAAAATAGTGGAATTGTTTCAAGAGGATAACAGTAATAATAATGATGCTAAATTTGGAGAAGAGGTTAAAGAAGCTTTTGATGTGTTTGACCGAAACAAAGATGGGTTTATAGATTCAAGAGAGTTGAAGAGGGTATTGTCATGTTTGGGTTTGGAGAAAGATGTTTTGGAATGTCAGAAAATGATAAATGCAAGTGATCAAAATGGTGATGGACTAATTGACCAAAATGAGTTTATTAGGATTTTGGAACAGAGTATTGGGTGAAGTTTGTTGCTTTCCTATGTTCGAGTATCCCCCACTTTTCTTCTTTCCTTTTTTATTAAAAAATAAGTTGAAGATGTATATACGTCTTATGGATAAATAAATTGAAATATAACTCTGGTGAGAGTGATGTTTTGGACAAAATGAATAGTCCTAGTAATTTATATTTATTAATATAATGTCCTTTCAATATGTAAGATCAGACTACTATTTTTCTTTTCTCTTCTCGTAGCTTAATTTTTGCAATTTACTTTAAATAATGATTTCACGTACATTCAATAATTTCACTTACCAATTTAGTTTCATAATTGTTTTTCTAGACAATATTAGTTAATAAATCCCTTAAATCTATTATTGTAGTCCAATTTAAATGTAAACTCAAAAAAAAAAGAAAAAAAATAGTACAAAGCTAGTAAGAATATTTGATAGAGTTTCTATTATTAGAATATCATAGTTAGGGAACAAAATCAAAAAAATATCAAAGAGAATTAGAAAAAAAATCAATATAATTTATTAGGATATTATTCCATAACAAGTATATTCTTAGCGTACTCTTGGTCTATATACTGGTAAAAACCTTGTAATCACAAATGAAAAAATATGAATAACAAAAATAATACTTTTCTAAATAATTTTTCGGTTCTTTCCTAAACTCTTTGAGCAGAGGTAGGTTATAGGGACTCAAAATCAACTATTTCTGACAAATTGCATATATGCTACGTAATAATTTTGGAATGCGATCATCACAAACCGATTCTGATAATTTGTCAATTGGTTTCAAACTAAACGGATATAATTATCCATTATGGACAACTCTAATGAAAAAAGCAATTGGTGGAAAGAAGAAACACAAAAAAACTACTTTAAGATTGTGGGTTATCCAGATTGGTGGAAAAATAATCTCAAGTCATCGAGAAATCAGAGTAAGGGAGCTACCGCTGTAAGCAAATTACCAATAGCGATGGCGAGACCAGAAGAGAGGAAGCAAGTCACGATGGCAAGGCAGCAGCGGCGGTAAGCGCAAGGACTACTGAACTCCTTGGTAGCTCAATCCTGACCGCGAACTCAATATAAAGGGGAGATCCAAAATCAGAATCCAATTAAAAAGATAAATGAATGAATTTTCAATTGTGGGGCTACTGATACTATGACTCATGACCTCCATGATTTTAACAGCTTGACTATACTCTCAAAAGTCCATATTAAAACAGCTAGTAGAGAATTAATTGATGTTAAAGGAGGAGGCTCCATTACTTTTTTAAAAAAAATTGAAATTAAAAAACTGCCCTCTATATCTTTGCACTATCATCAAAATTATTGTCTGTTAGCCAAGTAACAAAGGAACTAAGGCTTGGTTCGGTAAAGCTTTTACTTTTCGAAAGTAGCTTATGAAAGCTGTCTAAGACAGCTTTTTAAAAGCTGCAGCACTTGCATTTAGTAAAATCACGTTAAAAATAGCTTTTAATAAGCACTACAATTGTATTTGGTAAAACAGCTTTTAAAAATTAAAAAAATTATAATAAACATATTTATAACGAAGAATATTTTTTTTTTCAAATTTTAGAGACCAATAATTTAAATATTTATTTGATTTACTCTCTATATTAATATAAATAGAGTTATCATTAGTCAATAATAAAATTTGTATGTAATACAATGTTTGTACTAATACGTCCATTACCCATCTATATATATTGACTCACTTTTACAAATCACAGAAAATGGGACACATATCTCAAGTAAAATTATATATCTATATTTACATATGTATATATATGTTCATGAAGTTGGTGTACTAAAATTTTAGGATTGGTTTCCATAAATTAGGTCTCCTTCACGTTTTAAAGAACAGAGAGAAACAAACATCTATTAAAAAAATACAAAAATAACGCACTAAAAATAATATAAATAGATAGAAGTTCATACCTAATACGTAATAGAGATGTATTTGTGTTGAAATTGTGAAGATTAGGTTGAAAAATAAAAAATATATGAAGATTGTGTTAGAATTTGTGAATGTTAGGTTGAGAAATTAGAAATATATGAGTATTTCAATGGCAATATAATGGCGGAAAATATGTGTGGAAAATGAAATAAAATCTGGTATTAATAACTAATAATGGTAATTTTGAATATTTATTATATTAGATTTTTTTAATTTTGATAAGTACGAGCCAACTTTGAAAAGCTCCCTCTTAGGTGCTTTCAAAAGCACTCCTAACTTTTAAAAGCCGCAAGCACAAGCACTTGGGCTTTTTAATTTACCAAACATAAAATGAGGTACTTGTGCTTTTAAAAAGTACAAGCACCTCTTTTACAGGACATTCTTACGAAGGAAATCATTGGGCGTGGTACTGAGCGAGAAAGCCTTTGCTCACGGAACGGTTACTAGGCAACTTTGGTTATGGCACAAGCGTCTCGGACATCCTTCATTTGGGTACCTCAAGTTTTTATTTCCTAGTCTTTTTACAAGTAGTACTGAACCCCTCAAATGTGAAACTTGTATTCATACAAAAAAGCACAGAGTTTCTTTTCCTCCAACCAACACTAGAGTCAATTCTAGTTTTTCTCTAATACACTCGGATGTGTGGGGTCTAGCCCCTATTTCCCATAATAATTTTCAATACTTTGTGTTATTTGTGGACGATTTCTCTCGCATGACTTGGGTATATTTTTTAAAACACAAATCTGAAGTATCTGATAAATTCTTTGCTTTCTACCAAATGATTCAAACTCAATTCAATAAGAAAATCCAAATACTTCGCTCAGATAATGGTGAAAAATTTATAAACCGATCAATGCGCAATTTTTTTATAAACAATTGTCTTATCCATCAGATTTCCTTCCCAAATAAACCCCAACAAAATGGTGTGGCTGCGCGGCAAAATCGTAAGTTACTTGAGATGACCCGAGCCATGCTTTTTGATGAACAAGTTCCAAAAACTTCTTGGCCTGAAGCTATAGCGACCTATGCCTACTTACTAAATCGCCTACCTACCCAAATTCTCCACCACAAAACACCCTTATATGTCTTGGCTACTCAGACTGCAATCTCGCCTATTCTAACCTTACCACCTCGAGTATTTGGATGTTCCGTCTTTGTCCATGTCCCTAAAGTCAATAGAACCAAACTTGATCCTTGTGCAGAAAAATATGTTTTCGTTGGATATGCTACAAACCAAAAGGGGTATAGGTGCTACAATCCAATCACTCATCGTATTCATGTGACCATGGATTGTGATTTTTTAGAATCAGAATTTTACTTCAGCCGCCAACATGGCATTCAGGGAGAGAACAATAATAAGCCACCAAGTTGGCTAAATACCCTTTGTTGCCCAGAAACTGTTCAAACAGAGCAAGTAGATGGAGCCACCGAGCATACTTCACTCAACGTAGAAAATAACTTGGTACATACAACCAGTGAGAGCCTTCTGAGAATGTCAGACAAGAGGTAAGTAATTGTCAATCTGATAATTTACTCCTTGTTTTTAATGAGGCCACTAACAATAACAGTATAGCATTAGAATATGAAGAACTAGAGTATAATACCTTTATTCTTCCTCCAAGAAGAAATAGAAGGATGCCTCCTGATTGGTACTCACCAGAACATGTTCCCCGTAACTCAAGATATCTGATAAGAGTGGCTAGAGAAGGAATAGAAAATGTTTCAAAGGCTTTTTCCACCAGGCTCTTAACAGAAGACATTCCAAGAACTGTCCGAGAATTCAATAAGAAAGCTGAATGGTGAAAAGCTATGAATATAGAAATGGAAGCTCTAGAGAAGAACGAAACTTGGGAGAAGTGTATCATACTGACAGGAAAAAAGCCAGTCGGGTGCAAATGAGTTTTCACCATTAAACACAAGGTAGATGGCACTATTGAATGGTACAAGAAAAGATTGGTGGCCAAAGGTTATACACAGACTTATAGTATCGACTACACTGATACTTTTTCACCGGTTGCAAAGATTAATACTATCAGGGTGCTGTTTTCAATAGCAGCAAATGAAGATTGGCCACTCTATCAATTTGACGTCAAGAATACTTTCTTGCATGGAGAGTTGAAAGAAGAAGTGTACATGGAAGCTCCTCCAGGTTTCTCAACGGGATTTAGAAAAAATGAAGTTTGCCGGTTAAATAAGGCTCTTTATGGGCTTAAACAATCTCCACGTGCCTGGTTTGGAAGATTTACAATTGCCATGAAAAGGTATGTGTACAAGCAAAGCAACTCTGATCATACCCTTTTTTTGAAAAACGGGGATATTTAATTACTTGCCTAATAATATATGTGGATGATATGATCATAACGGGAAGTAATGCTGAAGAAATTGCAAAATTAAGAAGGAACATATTTACAGACTTCGAAGTGAAGGATTTGGGCGGACTAAAATATTTCTTAGGAATAAAGGTTCTACGATCCAGCAAAGGAATCTTTATCTCCCAAAGAAAGTACATTTTGGATCTTCTAGCAGAAACAGGAATGGTGGATTACAAACCAATAGATACGCCCATACAAGTTAATCACAAGTTGAAGATAGTAGAAGGTGCCACCCTAGCAGATAAGGAAAGGTACCAGCGACTGGTTGGAAAACTAATTTACTTATCACATACTCGACCTGACATAGCTTATGCTGTGGGAATAGTAAATCAATTTATGCATAAGCCACAAGAAGATCATATAGAAGCTGCCATGAGGATAGTTCGATATTTGAAGGGAGCTCCAGGAAGTGGAATCATTTTCAAAAGAAATGGCCATTTGAAGGTTGAGGCATACACTGACGCAGATTAGGCGGGCAACCCAAATGATAGAAGATCAACAGCTGGTTACTTTACACTTGTTGGAGGCAACCTGTTAACTTGGAAAAGCAAAAAGCAAAAAGTTGTAGCTCTTTTAAGCGCAGAGACAGAATTTCGAGGGATCGTTAAAGGCATAACTGAAGTATTATGGATAAGACAATTGATGACTGAAATTGGGTTTCCACCACAATTGTCAAGCCAGTTGAAATGTGATAATAAAGCCGCAATCAGCATTTCAGAGAATCTCGTACGACATGATAGACAAAACATGTTGAGGTGGATCGACACTTTATCAAAAAAAATTGAAAATGACATTATTGAGCTTCCATTTGTGAGATTAGAAGATCCGTTGGCTAATATTCTTACTAAAGCAATTTCAAGACAAGCTCTTGTTAAAGTTCTAACCAAGCTGAGTATTGGTTATCCCACTACTCACCTTAAGGAGGAGTATTAGAATATCATAATTAGGGAACAAAATCAGAAAAATATCAAAGAGGATTAGAAAAAAATCAATGTAATTTATTTGGATATTATTCCATAATGAGCGTGCTCTTAACGTACTTTTGGTCTATATATTGGTAAGAACTTTGTAATCACAGATGAAAAAATATGAATAACAAAAATAATACTTTTCTAAATAATTATTCGTTTCTTTCCTAAACTATTTGTACGATGGTAACATCTACTTCAATTGACATTCCGAAAAGTGATTCTGGACAATCTAAGAAAAATGTCTCAAAAGGGCCAGAGGCTGGATCAACTTCTACGATAGTTAATATGGGTAGAAGAACAACTCACTACTAAAAAACTACTTATTACAAACGAATTTATAAATAGATTTGGTTAATACATTGGTAAAAGTCTCGTCGAAAATTATTTACCAATAGATTTTTTTCGTCGATAATTTACTAATAAATTTTTTTTTTGTTACCGATAGATTTTCCTATGGTAATTGTCCCCTCTATTTCACTAAAATAGAATTTTTTAGATTTTTCATTGCAAAATAAACCTGTTTTCATACAAAATAAATATAAATTTAATCAAAATAAATTTTTATTTAATTTTTATCTAACTTGTATTCGAACATTCATAGTATTTCAAAAAATTAATATCTTCATCGTATTATCAAACTAGAAGAAAAGTACTATAAAGAAGCAAGTCAATTCAAAACATAAATACAAGTGTATTGATACATCAACTATAAACTTTAGCGTATTGTTCAACCATACAATTCTATTTTATAAAACTAAATTCTAAATCTCAATTATGCAAATAAAATTATATAAAATTCTCATTTTTTTACCATTACTTTAACTTTTAGTTTTAAATATGAAAAATAGCTAATTATTATAAAAAATTATATAAGAGTTCTAATTAATTTAAACTCAAATTATCAAAAATTTGATTTAATCAATTTTAATAAAATAATTTTTAGAAAATAAAATTTTAAATAAATAAAATAAATCTTAAATAACTCATAATTGAATTTTTAAAAACTCAAGAGTTTTACAAAAAAACTAAAACCATCTACATAAACTATTTTTAATAAAGAATTAAATTGAAAATAGTTTAAAGGAAAAGGCAAAGCATAATCTATCTTTGTTCAAATCCTTAGAGATAGCTTCCACATGGTCGACAACAGAAACTACATATCTAAGAGGAGCAAGAGAATCAATAACCTTTTAAATCCTTTTAAGATAATCTGATGCAGACAATTCTTGCTTTATAATGGTTTTAAGATTCTTGGTTTGAATTTTGGAATTTTGCAAATGAACAATAAAAAACTTTACCTTTGAGAGATGTATTAAGAGATGTCAAAGACCATGCCATTAAGTAGTGATTCTTGATTTTCTATTCTTTATGGGTTTGTGATTGAACTCTAGTATCTTATTCAATGTATCAATGATGAATTTTGGAGGAATTTTTTTCTTTGAACATGGTCTTCAAAATTATTTTTTCAAAATTTGTACAATGCCAGTCATTCTCTAATTTGTTGAGAATGGGCGTAGAGAAAAGTAATTTGGAACAAGAGTTGTATTAGAAGTTATAAAAGCAATTTTATCTATAGAGAAAAGAGTAAATAACCATTCCTAATTACAAAAAATTCGAGGCTAATAAAACAGACAAAAAAATAATTAAACTAATATTATACCCGTGAAAGATTAGTATTATTTGACAAAAATACCTAATCGTAAAATTTTAAATTGAGTGTGTAAAATTTTTTTTAAGATTCTCAAATTAACCTTTTTATCATCTTTTCCACCCAACCCTTTTAACCTAACCTCTTCAAAACCAAAATCAACCCTAATAATTCTCAATCTGTCACCTTTATTCTCTCTCACTCACCTAACTCATCCCCTCATTTTTTCCCTCTCTCATTATCCTTTAGTCACCTAACTTAGCCCCTCATCCTCACATCTTTCATTCTTCCTTACCACCTGAATCACTTCTCTCATCCTCCTATACTCGCTCCTCTCACCTCACCTCAGCTTCACTCACTCAATCATAGAGGCAAAGATAATCTTTTTTCACTGGGCTATATGATTGCTGCTCTCACTGCCAACAACTCCTTCTCATTGTATGCCTAATCACTGCTAGAAGGAGGAGGAGCACCACTCCTAATTCGAAGCACAAGTTCAATCCCCATTTTAGAGTTTGGAAAAGGAAGGTGGTGTGATTTTGATTATCAATTAGTGTCTTAAGAGATTTTTGTGATTTAATTGCAGACAAAGTATTGGGAGAGAGAATGCCTTTTGTTGAGGAAGTGTTGTTGATCAGATCAAAGATGGGATTCCGATCGGCCAAGAAAAGACATTGACAACGAAAGTGGAACGCCCAGCAACGACAATCAAGGCCCTTCTCCCTTAGGCGCAGTAGTCAGCGGTGCTCATTCCTTAGGCGCAAATCATGTGACAAAATGCTCAATGACCAAGGAAGAGAGAGTAGTTCTTCAGGCAGTGCTCTGACAACATAATGGTGCTCCTCTCTCGGGCGCAAATCAGCAACTCAAATCCCTCTAGATTGACCACAGAGCAACGTGGTAAAAGGAGTAGGTTTCGAACATTGATTAGGATTAGTGGTAGTAGAAAACAATTAGGAGGGAGTTGGTGTATGTAGTTATTGTTTTGAATTTGAGAGTTGTAATTTGGTTTATTTTCAAGTCGGGCATGACTAAAAATAAAAGAGGTTAAAGATGATGATTTGAGCAATGTAGGAATTTAACATGTTTTTTTAATAGGTCAATTTAAAATTTAATCTTTTATAGATGTAACATTAGTTAAGTTTTTTCATGATCAGTTTTATCAATACTTGAATCTTTCATGATAAAAAAAATGACTATTTATTCAAAAAAAATCTAGCTTTTGATATTATAAAAGGTTCTTTTGAGAACAAGAAATAAAAAAGAGATAAGATGAAATAAATTGAAAATACACTAAATAAATCTTTTGTTGATTTTCAAGTCATGATTTATATAGAAAGACACGTCATTTTTTATGAGGTGCTAATCAATTTTTACACTAATAGAATTAGGCTTAGTTTGGTAAAATTTTTCGAATAAGTGTTTGTGCTATTCAAAAGCATAAATATCTCGTTTTATGTTTGATAAATAAAAAAACTCATGTGTTTGTACTTGCAGTTTTTAAAAGCTAGTGATTATTTTAAAAATACTTACGGAAAATTTTTTAAAGTTGATTTTTACTTATCAAAATTAAAAAGTCTAATATAATCTCATATATTAATTAATATCTAAATTTAATTCTTATATTAATGTCTATTATGGTATTTTAAATTTTAAAAATTATTTTATTAAACATACTTGTTTTTTATGTTTATTAAAAATTATTTTTAATTTAATTTATCAAATATAAATATTATAACTTTAAAAAACTAATTTTTAAAAACTAATTTTTATAAACTATTTTTATAAAATAAAAACATAATCAAACTAAGTCTTAGTTATGCAATTTATTCTAACATTTATACTAAATAATTGTCTCTTTATGCTTCTTGTGAGCTTTAAATTCAACAAAACTTTTATGTTAGAATAATCCCCAAGATGCATAATTTTTCCCTTAACTAGTTGACGCACCTAAATTATTGATCAATTTCTATCTAGTTCACATTTTACTTTGCATCAAGTTAACAACTGTGTTCAATTTGAATAACCCCGCTCACCAAAAACTTTCGAATTTGGTTAAGAATAGTTTTACATTTTCTGTAAGTAGCATTATCAGGAACAGTAACATATGCAAAAATATTTCATCACATACACCAATTTATTCGGGTCATGAAAAGGAGAAAAGTTCAATTCATATATTTATAAGAGTGAATTCGGTTTTTGTCCATTTTTTCAAAGGACAAAATTATTTCTGTTAAAAAAAAGGACATTTTAATTTTTAATCTTTTTATTTTTGGACAATATAAATTTTTTTGTTAAAAAATTCGTTAAATAATAATAAAAATTAGTTTATAGAATTTTATTTATATTTTGTGGGGGTTTTAGACCTCCACAAATTATTAATAAGTTTGATTTTAAAAAATTCCTTCACCAATGGTGGTTATGTGAAAAAAACCATACATTAATAAAAATAATGCTGCAAAAAAAAAAATAATTATAGTACAAATATATTTTTGAATAAAAAAAATAACATCAAATAAGAAATGAAAGAAGAGAATTTTACTGTTAATAATATTGCTATTGATGATGATATCGGTAGAGGAGATAATGATGATGATAAAGCAATAAAAATAACAGAGGTAGGAGTGATAATAATGAGGATGAAAAAAGTAGTGGTAACAGTGGTAGTAATTGGTTATATTGTTGAAAAGAATTTTGTGAAAGTTTAAAACTCCACAAAATACAAATAAATAATTTCTACAAAAGTAATTTTTTTTGTTATTATTTAACTGTTTTTTAACAAAAAGATCGTATTGTTTCAAAATAAAAAAGTTGAGGATCGAAGTATTCTTTTTTTAAACAAAATTCACTTGATTCTTCGTAAAAATGGATAAAGATGAATTGAGTGTTTACTCTATTTATAATAAAAATATTTAATAACAAAAAAATTAATCAAAAATAATTTTAATTTATTTTATTTAATATTTATTAATTATTACAATAATTAATAATAATTAATAAATGAGAAATTCTTCGCATACAAGCAATTAATGTTTGTAAGCCTTACAAGTCTAATTAAAACTAACGCTCAAAACGCGCTTCGAACCGTTCTTCTTCCTCTTCGTCTTCTCCTTCTTCTTTTCTTTCTTTTCTTGCCTTCTCTTTCTCTTTCTTCTTTTTGCTGCACGTTCTTCTTCCTCTTACTCTTCTTCTTCTCCTTTTCTTTCGTTTCTGCACGTTCTTCTTCTTCCTCGTCTTCCTCTTCTTCTTCTTCATTTACGTGCTCTTCTCTCTGTTTTCTCTTTTTTTTTTCGATTTTTCATGGTAAAATCTTTATGAAAAAAGAAGAAGCAGCAAAAGATGAGGAGGAGAAAGAGAAAGAGTTCTGAATTATGCATAAGATGTACTTCAACGAATTTTGGGTGTATTTTCTTAAATCCTTTGGGTGTAGTTTTGTAATCTTTTGGATGTATTTCTGTAATCCTTTGGGTGTATTCCTATAATCGTTTGGGTGAATTCCTGTAACCGTTTGGGTGTATTTCTGTAATCCTTTAGGTGTATTTCTGTAATCATTTGGGTGTATTTTTTTGGGTGTATTTCTGTAATCGTTTGAGTGTATTTCTGAAGTTCCATTATCTTCAAAAGGATTACAGAAATACACCCAAAGAATTACGAAAATACACCCAAAGGATTTAAGAAATACACCCAAAATTCGTTGCATAATTCAAAACTCTTTCTCTTTCTCCTCCTTATCTTCTGCTGCTTCTTCTTCTTCAAAACGATTTCAAACCTTGATTTTAGAAACCATGAAAATCGAAAAAAAACGAAGAAGAAGAGGAAGAACTTGATTTCAGAAACCATGAAAATGAAAAAAAAATGAAGAAGAAGAAGAGGAAGAGGAAGAGGAACCGTTCATAATACAGTGTAGCGTTTTGAAAATAGGAAACAGATGAATAACGCATTAAAAGGCTCGTTAGCAACTTATAAAACTTGTAAGTCAAAAAGACTTATATGTGAAGTAGACCTCTTAATAAATATTAAATAAAATAAATTCTAAGTAATTTATTTGTCAATTTATCTATCATTACCGAATTTATAATATCAAGACGAAAATCAAATCCTCAACATAACCAAACTGAATAAGGGATTGACCAACCAGGTGTTTTGAGTCACAGATGGCAAATCTATCGGGCTTTGCAATCCTTGAAGTAACCCAATCTTGAGGAGCCAACCCAAAAGAGCAACAAAGGTTTCACGACGGGGGAGATGGATTTGATAGCTGGAACTTTGCTTCTTCCTTTTTATTGTCGCGCAAAAATGCCCTGTGCAAAACCTGACGGAGTTCGTTGTTCTTGCTCAATGGTGAATGACAAATCCGAAAGTGGATAAAACCTTCGCAGGAAAAAACAATAAGAGAAATTGAACGCGGATAAAAAAATGTAACTATATTAGAACTTAGAAGAGACTACCGGTCCCCTTAACTAACATCGCGAAGCCAAGTGATGATTGTATTACGTCCACTTAGAGTCTTACACCTTCCCTGGTCTCATTCGCTTGGATTTTGAATTTGGATATGGATATAGATTCTCTCTCATCTTCAATATGAGCTATCTTCACAGAGAGAGTTCTCACTGAGACACGTGGACGCAGCTGCTACTTTCCCCTTCCCAATCGGATGACGCTGGTGGCGCTCTTCGCTGCCGCCACCAAGCTCGCCGGAGCTCTGATTACACTGACTGTCGCCGCCAATGCCTTCTCATTCTCCCGTTATCGCAACAAGAACCTCCTTCCCTTCCGTTCCCCCATCGACGAGTCCTCCGACACCCTCGCCGTCTTCGACCTCTCCGGTTAGTATTCACTTCCAAGTCCCAAACACATCCCTATTCGCAAGTAGCTTTGTTGTTCATTGCAAAACATAATAGCATACTTAATTATAGGCAACTAAAGTGCACTACGCAGTTGCTAATAAGATTTAAGTTATTGAGTAATTTATTAGTCGTGATTAATTGATTGCATCTTGCACGGGCTACAATTAGGACTTAGGGATAGATGATGGTTTTGTTTTGTTTTAACGTTGCAGAAGGAGAGAATGGGTTTTTCTTTGGTTTGGCAACAGCACCAGCACATGTTGAGGATAGGCTTGACGATGCTTGGCTACAATTTGCTGAAGAAAAGGCTGACTACGTGGAGCCGAAAGCGCCGAAGCAGCCGGTTGATGCATTGATGGGCTCTGCAGCCGGTGATGGTGGCTCTCAAACAGCTGGAGCGTCTCCACGGCACACCGGTAAGCAAGTTAAGAAGGGTAAGAAACCTCTTAAGATTGCTATGGAGGCCATGATTAGAGGTTTTGAGAAGTACATCGAAGTGGAAGGTCAAGAAGAAGAACAAGAAGAAGAAGAAGTAGAACATCATCATAATGTAACTGCTTGGCATAATGTTTCGCACCCGTAAGCCCTGAGATTTCTTTTTTCTTTACCTGGATTTTAATGTTAAATGAGTAGGCTTGTGGATAAATGGAAGGCAAAAAACCCTAATTTTCAGGGAGGAAAGGTTAAGGTTTTGGTCTGATCCTGATACAGAATTGAAATTAGCCAACGATACTGGTATTAGTGTTTTCCGCATGGGAGTTGATTGGTCAAGAATCATGCCAAAGGAGCCTGTCAATGGCCTCAAAGAATCTGTACGTACAAAATTGGCTTTTCATAATGATGTCATTTCTGATCGTTGGTAAAGCGTATATTACTGAGTACTGAATACCTTATGTAATTGAGCCTATGCATATGTTTTTCAACTTATGAACTTTTGTTTTGTCTTTGGACCTTATCAACCAATTCAACTGATGAAGAGATGTTAGTATGTTACTTCTTAAATTTACTCATTTGACTCCCCCTTTTATAGGTCAACTATGCTGCCATTGAGCGATACAAGTGGATTATCAAAAGGGTCCGATCATATGGAATGAAGGTGATGCTTACTCTTTTTCACCACTCACTTCCACCCTGGGCGGGTGAGTATGGAGGTTGGAAACTGGAAAAGACAGTGGATTATTTCATGGAATTTACCAGGTTAATTGTCTTTCAGTAGAAGTTGTATCTATGCCATTTTACTATACCTGCTGCAGACTCTAGTTTCTGGTGACATTGACTGCTGCACTGTGTTAACCTATCTTTTGTTGTAAACTGGGCACATTTGAGGCCTCATGATTGACTTAACAACATTAATAGCATTGGCAATATAGACATTTATTGAACCAGTAATTGAATCCTATCCCTTCTTTATGTAATACTTCTCAAAGAGCAGTTGAATTATGGTACAAGAGCCTTCCTCTTGCTTGTGTGACATTGTTCACATCCTTAACTGCTTGCATTCTGATGAGCTTTCACCACATCTTTATCTTCCCATTCCATGCAGGCTTGTTGTAAACAGTGTATCAGGTTTAGTAGACTACTGGGTGACATTCAATGAGCCGCATGTCTTCAGCATGCTAACTTATTGTGCTGGAGCTTGGCCTGGTGGTCATCCTGATATGCTGGAGGCTGCGACTTCTGCCCTTCCAACCGGTGTTTTTCAGCAGGCCATGCATTGGATGTCTATTGCACACTCAAAGGCATATGACTACATCCATGAAATAAGGTATCCCTTTCTTATGGAAGCTTGGGAAAATTATTGTCACTTTACCTGTTGAACTTCCTAATGGGACAAGGCTTGTTGTTGTTGTTGTTTGTTGTTTACCTGTTGAACTTGGAATCTAAAGAACATTTTTACGTCCTTTTAAATTTTAGATATGTATCCTCTTTTCTTGGAGTTATCTACATTATAATATAGTTATTATTTTCATATGTTATCCATTATCTGGTTGACTCCTTGGTTGCCATTTCTTTTCAGTTTAACTGAATCTTTTCTGCAACCTCGTCTCATTAAGCAGGACCTGCACATTTGAAATTTATTACTCTCCTTTGTTGCTTTTTGAATTGTGTGGTAATTATCTGATTGATATCTTTTTGGAAGTAGCTCATCAAATACAATGGTGGGTGTCGCACACCATGTGTCGTTTATGCGACCCTATGGTCTGTTTGATGTTGCTGCTGTTACCTTGGCTAATTCATTGACTATATTCCCATATATTGATGGAATATCTGACAAGCTGGACTTCATAGGCATTAATTACTATGGGCAGGTTTGTTTTCTTAACCTTGATAACTGCACTGCATGCTATGTATCTGATTATGACGTACATTATTAACATTAGGAAACCGGCATTGATTTCAGGAAGTGGTTTCAGGGCCTGGCCTGAGACTGGTAGAAACTGATGAGTACAGTGAATCTGGTCGTGGGGTATATCCTGATGGCTTGTACCGAATGTTGCTCCAGTTCCATGAAAGATACAAGCATTTAAATGTCCCCTTCATCATTACTGAGAACGGAGTTTCAGATGAGACAGATGTGATCCGGCGACCATATATGTTGGAGCATTTGCTTGCAATTTATGCAGCCATGATCATGGTTTAAGTCTCCATTTGCTTAAAATTATTCTTTTTTTCCTTCTATAAATACTAATCATATGTTAGTCCTTCTTTTAATTTTTTACAGGGCGTGCCTGTGCTTGGTTACTTGTTCTGGACTATTTCTGATAACTGGGAGTGGGCTGATGGATACGGTCCCAAGTTTGGACTTGTAGCAGTTGACCGCAAAAACAATCTAGCACGGATCCCCCGCCCTTCTTACCATCTATTTTCTAGAGTTAGCGCTCCAAATCTGCATTTGTTTCTCCTTGTCACATGCTGTGTCTAATTATTTTTTACAGTTTCACTGAGCTGTTTATTGCAGATTGTGACTACAGGAAAAGTTACACGTGAAGATCGTGATGGAGCGTGGGATGAACTCCAAAGAGCTGTTAGAGAGAAGAAAACAAGGCCATTTTACCGGGCTGTGGACAAACATGGTTTAATGTATGCAGGTAATTATCTAAATTCTTATTTTCAGCTAAAATTGTCTCTATGTGCATGCAGAGAAGCTTAATTATCCTCTACGGTTGATTTAAAGCATAAAATATAAAATCTTGCTGTTCCTGTCTTACAAATTTAGAGTAAGGCTTAACACTATCTCTCACCTTGTTAATGCGGTTGATGCCTTAGTGCCTTACCAGGAACCAACTATGTATGAACGCCTTGAAACCTTAAATAACTTACAAAAGTTGTTTGGCATTGGTGAATTCACTACTAAGTTGGTTAAAAAAATGTTGGTTAAAGTTCTTCCATGGAAACATGAAGAAAGCTTATGCCCAGAGGGCTATGAACATGGTTAGACTTTTGTTGTGTTTGTGACTTTGTGCTGATAAATATAAACTTTAATTATTGTTGCGTCTTATGACAGGTGGACTTGATGAGCCTATACAGCGGCCATATATCAAACGAGATTGGCGGTTTGGTCATTATGAGATGGAAGGTCTCCAGGATCATTTGAGCCGCTTCTCAAGATTCATCATCCGACCCTTCTCCCTAAAGAAGAAAAGGAAACCTCAAAAAGAAAATCCCAATTTAGTTCTTCAGCGTCTTCCAAATTAGCAATTGATAACATATCCGAATTCTTCAAGTGATGGACACTTTCAATATGTAGTACCAAATAGCTTCTTCATGTCTACAATATGGTACTTCACTTGGTATAATTCTCACTATTGTAAAGGTCAGCGAACTTTTTGAGATATGCCAAAGTGAATCTCCTACCAAATTAAGCACTAGACGATAGTATGGAAGGGGTATTCTTGTCAAAACTCAACTTGTTCCATGTAGAAGGTTCATTCGTTAAGAGCTTAATGAAGATGAGAAAAAGGTGGCTAGCTGGCAACATGCTCTTCTATGATAAAGAAGAGAATAAGAGTACATAATCTGATAACATTTTTCTTAAAGGATTTTATTGTCTTTAGAGCTTACCTTGTATAGAGGACAGTTTAGTCATTTCATTTCATTCCTTTTTATAAACCTTAACTCAAGAAAAACCAAAAAACGTCATTAAGAATCTTGTGACAAACACATGATTTATTTTTGGGTTTAGCTAATACGTGCTTTAAGGACATATGTTAAGTTTATAAATTAAAAATTTTTTTATTGAAAATATAAAAAAATTAAATTTTTTATGTATTTATTTTATATTCATTAAATAAAAATGTTTAAAATTTTTCACTAATAATAAATTTATTATGTGTGATTAGGATATATGTTAGTTAAATCTTTTATTTTTTTTTTCACGTACGCTAGTGGACTAATAATGATAAGGGTAGCAGTGTACTGGTTACATGCTATGACGGATTTCACTAGAAGTCAATTAGAGGAAATTTGTGCTAAATTTTGACAAATCTAAGGCTTTGTTTGGTGGAGGAAAGAAATAGAAAGGATTTGTTTGGTGGAGGAAAGAAATAGAAAAGAATGAAATTGAGTAAAAAGAAATAAAAAAAAAATTGAGGTAAAATTTAATTTTTATTGATTTGTTTAGATGAAAAAAAGTAAGATAAAAAGATATTGAAGGATGATTAATTTACGGTGTTTGTTTGAAAAGAAAAGTAAAAGAAAAAAAATAAAGTTATATAATGACAATTTTATCTTTTATATTTTTTATAAATAATAATAATAATAATAATAATAATAATAATAATAATAATAATAATTATAAAATTGGAGTGATCTAATACTCATACCAACTTATAGATTGGAGACAACTTTAAGAGGAAGACACATAAATTAATAATTAAATGTTCATAGTTCCAAATATACTAATAGATCATATTATATCATCTGACTAATATATTGGATCTTATATTACATTAACTAATACACATCAAAGAGGTCTTACATAATAACAGGTTAAGGTCGGCTAAAAACAAAAATCACAATACCAATGGAACTAACAAAGCTAACATTATTATCTGAAACCTTTTTGATCAAGTCATTACTAATATAGCATAGATCTCTGATGACACTTCATCTTAAGTAGTTTTTAGAGTTTTTTTCATTTGTTTTCTTAGATTTTAATCAAATTGTTTTTGTTTTTTAGTGGAATTTCATAACTAATAAAGTATTTGGAGTTATATTAGTTTTTTTGTATTTTTAGAAATTTTTATCTCAAAATAATCAAGGATTAAAACCTTTTTAGCAAGAAAACACAAATACAGTTCAAGGATAGTCCAACCGGGCCAAAAAGGTATCAAACTGGATGCCCAGCCTTCAAGAGTGAACGCCAAACATCTCCTCTCCAATTAGACACACGCCCGACGGACAGCTCCACAAGACCAGCACTCCCTCCATTTGGGACATAAGCCCGACGTCCAATCAAACAAGCCTGATGTCCCTCCTAGCTTCCAAACACAAGCCCGACGTCCATCAAGCCAAGCTTGGCAGCCATGAAGCCCCGGAGGATTACTACTTGAGCCAACACCCAAATTTGAAGATGCAAGCCCGACATTCAACACCTCTCAAACTCCTAGGATGTAACATTTATTAAGGCACAAGTTCATTTATAACAAATCATTAGAAGTCTTAATCACATCCGAAGATTAAAGATTGAAGATTCAAGAAGATTAGTTATCATTAATCCCTTTTAAAATATAAAGATATGATTGTTAGGATTTGTTTCTATATTATATTTGAATTATTGTTTTGATTTGAATTTAAAGTAGGTAGTTAACTATCCTCTATCTTTCCGAAAGATAAGATTAGGGTTAGTTTGTAATTTGAATTGTAGATAGAACATAGGTTATAAATAAGTGAACCTTGTTCACAAGGAAGACCATAATCCATCGGATCACACATCTCTCTCATCATTAAGACTAGTTTATTTTCTATGATGAGTTACTAAACCTCTTCCATTGAAGGTTAGGAGCTCTGTTTGGTTTTAGGAATAATAATGCAAGTGTTTTCTTTATTTGAATTCATGCTTCTTTAATTTTTCAAAATTGAGTTTTGTTCTTCATCACTAAAGGTTAGAACTATTTGAAAATACTTTAATTCTGTCTTGGATTCTGATTTTATATTTGGAAAAATTAATTTAAGAATTAGATTAAAACTCGTCTCACAATCTTCACTTATCTAGATCTAGTTCGAATAAGTGACATATAATTTGACTAGTGATAGTTCTTGAAGATTGTATGGCTTAAAGTTGAAACCGTTCTTCACCTCTTCTCTCGATTAGTTTACCAAGGAATTGATAATTAATTGGTTTAGAAAAATTAAACCACCAAGGAATTGGGATTTGATATAAATGATTTGCTGTGAAAAGATTTTTGCATGAATTAAATAAGAAAGCATAAGCATTGTTCTTCCAAGAATCAAACATTTTCGAAACCTTCAACATTCTCATTTATTGATTTGCTTTCAACTTCAAGCATTCTCCCGATTCTCTTCTTTTGTTTCTTCTTTTCTTCAAGATCCACAATCCAAAATCTACGGTTTGATCGATCTAATTAGATATTTAATTAGACGTTTCCTATCTCAATTCGTTAATCCTCGTGGAAACGATATCCACTCACCGCGGTATTACTTGAAGGATCTGATGCACTTGCTACTATCCGTGAGCATTAATTTTCATTCATCAACCTCTTTGATCAAGTCATTGCTAATAGCATAGTAAATAATAGTTATAGTTATGAAAGTCATAAAAATACAAAGGCATAAAGTATTATCATCATATCCCTTCATAAAGTCATAGATATGTTACCCACAAAATATGAAGATACTGGTACCTTCCTCGATCCTAAACTCATACTTATTCCAGTCTCAAAATATTAGCCACATTATTAGGACTATTGTTCCTAAAATGCACCAGCTTCTTTCATTAACTCATATAATGTGGCAAGATGCACATCAGTTGGAAAACCAAAAAATTCTCTCTTAACTCGATCTTCTCTGCATAGTAAATTTGAAGCCTACCTAGCTCAAAAATCACAAGCCCCCTTTCAGCTATTTGCACTTATTATTTAGCTATTTGAACTTGCTCCTTAGCTACCTGCACTTGTTCTAACATTTGCTTTTTGGCAATATCAATTGATCTCTCATAGAAACGATTCCCATCCTTCATCATTTCAGTCAATGCTTGAATGCCCTGACTCATTCTTTCCATTTCTGATTCTAATATATCACTCATAGTTGTTTTATGTTTAGTACCTCTTGATGATTTTCTATGAGAGCCAGTTGATTGGTTAGATGACAAACCCTATTTGTAGGGTTTATCTTGTGCTTGATTTTAGGGGATTTTATGACCTTTTACCCACATTTACTCAATGAAATAGCATGGTTTTGTATATTCTCCTTTAATTGTGCTTAAGAGTGAAAACATGCTTTTTAGGCCTTAAAATAGCTAAATCTAATTCACCTTGATTCCATTAGATGCCTTGATATGTTTGTTAAGTGATTTAAGGTTTGGGAGGCAAAGATTGGATCAAGGGAATGAAGAAAGAAAGCATGAAAAGTTGGAGAACTCATGAAGAAATGAAAGAACCGGAAAGCTGTCAAGCCGACCTCTTCGCACTTAAACGACCATAACTTGAGCTACAGAGGTCCAAATGATGCGGTTCCAGTTGGGTTAGAAAGCTAACATCCGGGGCTTCGAAACGATATAAGATTTGCCATAGTTGCTACACGTATGGTGGCGCGCACGCGCAAAGTACGCGCACGCGCCGTTGGTGCACGTGATCACTTCATGCAAACTCGTGGCTAGCGAATTTACAAGCCTTGTGGGCCCAATCCAACTCATTTCTAATGCTATTTAAGCCAAGGATTGAAGGGGGAATAAACATACTTTACATACTTTTAATCATTAGTCATAGTTTAGTAGTTGGAATTAGTTTCTAGAGAGAGAAGCTCTCACTTCTCTCTAGAATTAGGATTAGGATTAGGATTAGTTCTTAGATCTAGGTTTTAATCTTTGCTCTCATTTACTTCTACCTTTTAATTTCTTGTTGTTACATTCATTCTTCTTCTATTCTTTTGTTGTAATTTTCTTTATGTTGTTCTTATACTTTGTTGTAGATCTACTCTTGCTTTAATTTGAGGTAATTCATAATAATTGTGTTTCTTTTGGTTGTTGTTGTTAATTCCTTTCAATAATTGTTGTTAGATTATATTCTTGTTGTAGATTTCATGTGCTTTCCCTCTATGCCTCTTATGTGTTTGATAAAATGCTTCTTTTAGTTTTAGTGTAGATTTTGTTCCTCTTGGCCTAGGTAGAGTAATTAGTAACTCTTGAGTTATCTAATTCCTTTGTTGATTGATAATTGGAGAGATTGCTAATTGATTTGAATGCCTCTAAAGCTAGTCTTTCCTTTAGGAGTTGATTAGGATTTGAGGAATCAAATTGATTCATCCACTTGACTTTCCTCCATGGTTAGAGGTTAACTAAGTGCGAGCAATGGACAATTTGTCATCACAATTGAGGAGGATAACTAGGATAGGACTTCTAGTTCTCATATCTTGCCAAGAGCTTTGTTAGTTGTTAGTTTATTTTCTTTGCATTTATAATTCTTTTCTAAAATCTCAAAAACCCCAAAATATCCATAACCAATAACAAGACACTTTATTGCAATTCCTAGGGAGAATGACCCGAGGTTTGAATACTTCGTCAAAATGGCGCCGTTGCCGGGGAATTGCAATGGTGTTGTGTTATTGGTTATTGTATATATGTGAATATTGTGAATATACTTGCTTTTTTGTCTCTTTGTTAGTTTTTGTTAGTTTTCTTTGTTTCTTATTTGATTTTATTTTCATTTTTTTTCTTGCTATCATGGATTCTCATTTTGGCTATGAGTGTGATTACAATTATGTTGTAAGTGATGAGAGCTATAATGAAGTTGTGTATCAAGAATGGGATAATCAAAGGTGGGAAGAGCCATATGCTTATGATCAATCCTCATGGCAACAACCCCCACCAATGCACTATGAAGAAGAGCCATTTTTAGATGCATATCAATCAAATGGCTATGGTGACTCTCCTTGTGATTTTCAAGAACCACCACCATATGCCTATGAGTCATACCCTCAACATGAACCTCAACCACACTCACAAGCCTATTTTCAACAAACACCTCCATATGACCATGATCCTTACCCACCATACCAACCTCCTTTTGAACCATATGAGCCATACATGGAACCACAATTCCAAGATTACTACTCCCAAGAACCACCTCAATACACACCACCACCTTACCAAGAAGAACCACCTTCCTATAATGAACCCTTTCTCCAAAATGATGAACCCTCCCATCCACCCCAATCTCTAATGGATGAAACCCTCGGCGTTCTTCTTCAAGGACAAGAGGAGATAACAAGGGATGTACAACAATTCATGACCGCCTTGGATGAGGTGGTAAACCGGCTAGCATCCCAACTTTTGGACACTCAAGGAACTCCCATGGATACATGTGGAGAATCTAAAGAGGAGCATAGCTTAAAGGAGAGATTGGAAACTTCGGTGGAAAAGGAGGAATGCTACTTATTGATGAACAAAGGATTGAAAGTGAAGAAGTTTGTGAAAAGGTGGAGGCAATCAAGGAAGCAAACAAGGGAGTAGAGCTTGCAAGCACATTGGAGATACATCTCCCCAAGCCACCACCATCCACTCTCTCATTCAAGTGGGTAAATTCCTTATACTCAAGCTTTATTATTCCCCTTGAATATGGTTTGCTTGAAACGGATGGTCAACTTAGATATATTTGTGGCTTTAAGAGTAAAAAGGAGATGGTTAGTGGTTGGAAGCATCATTCTAGGTTCACTATGGTCACATGTCCAAAGCTAGATAGCAAAGGTTGGTGTATAACTAGAGTATATGGGTCTAGAAGGATGTTTGGTCACTTTGTTGAGAATTCACCTTGCTCACCACCCACATGGATTAATGATAATCAACTTGGAGATGGGTGTGAAGACAAAATATGGGATCCGGGAACACATGAGGATCAACATTGGGAGCCCATGGTTTGTGAAGAACTCCATCAAAGCGTGGAGATATTAATCTTGAATGATGGAGATTATTGGAAGTCCAAGCATTGGT
This sequence comes from Arachis duranensis, assembly GCF_000817695.3. NCBI lineage: Eukaryota > Viridiplantae > Streptophyta > Magnoliopsida > Fabales > Fabaceae > Arachis > Arachis duranensis. The sequence goes on along the minus strand of NC_029776.3, from coordinate 58,867,099 downwards.
GGAAGTTCTAAGATGAATACAAGCACAAGCCACCTTGATAAGAAGCTCCCCATAAGTCCAACTTAAGGACAAGAAATAAAAGTGCTAGGTGGGAGACACCCCACCATGGTAAAATCTTTTTATTTTCTCTTTTGAATATATGGGTAGAATTAGTTTAATTTCATGTTTTGGTAGTTTGTTAAGTGCATTTGATAGTTTAGTATGTTAAATAAGGTTTTATGGTGTTTTGGTAGCTGTTTGGAGGTTTGGAATGCTTGGATTGGTGTAAAAATATACCAAAAAAAAAACTTTTTGAAAAAACAGAGCACCATCCACGCGTACGCGCACTGCACGCGTACGCGTACATTGAGCATTTTCGACCATCCACGCGAGCGCGCCATGCACGCGTACGCGTGGATTGAGAAGTTCCACCGCGTGCGTACGTGTGGATTGAGAAGTTCCACATTCCATACATTTTCCAGAGAGTTATGCCTACGCCACGCCAACGTTGTGCCTTTGGCACAACCCCACTTGCGCGCATGCGCACATGACGCGTACGCGCCACTCTCGAAATAAACCATCCGCGCGCGCGGGGCATGCGCGCGTACGCGTGGATTTCCTTCCTTCACCACATTTCTTTTCTTCTCTTCTTTCTATTTCTTTCCTCCTCCTTTCTTTTTCCCTCCCCCTACCCCTCATCCAACACTCCCAAACACCATGGATAACTATTTATTTTAGTTAGTTAATTAGTTAGTTAGTTAGTTTGTTAGTTAGTTTTAGTTTTGTTTTCATTTTATTTTCTCTCCTTTCATCATAAGTGTTGGATTATTGACTTTGTTTACTACACATTGTTGCCTCCTTACTGCCTAAATGCTAATTTAGAATTAATGTTCTTAGATAATCTTTGTTGGATCCTATGATTGAGGTTATATTTTGCTACTTGGTCTTGAGTTTTTCATGCTTATCTTTTGAAAAATACCAAGTGATAAGAATTGCCTTCGAGCTTGTAACTCTTGTTGAATTACATGATTTGGCCACCATGTGATTTGAGCCTTATTTTGTGATTAGGCAACCTCTTGATGATGGATGATGATGTGCATTTACCTTAATGCATTGTATTTCATGATCATACGCATCCATATGTGTTTAGCTTGAGTGTTTTCATGCTTCTTTAATACTTGTCTTACCTTACAAGTTCACTTAGAGCATCTCAAGCATACTAGAATGAGTAAAGTGCATGCTTCTTTTGTGACATAGCTTTTATGCTAATGTGTGTTCTAAACCGCGTAATTTAGACTTCACACACTTATTTGTCATTCATGTCACACTAATTCACTCACTCATTTCTAGTGATTTACCTCATTCCAACAAAGTATGCTTCCTTGCTTTTATATCTTCTC
>NC_029776.3:58864316-58865580 GCF_000817695.3 Arachis duranensis | reverse complement strand
TGCTCATCTTTGAGTGCACCGAGGACGGTGCAAACTTTTAAGTGTGGGGAGGTCGTCCGACCGTTCGGCGATTTTGGGTGACAAGTTTCTAATTCCAACACTTTTGCATTTCATTTTAGGTTTTTAGGATTTTTACTTGCATTTTCTTATTTTTGCATATATATACACAATAAGCTTAGTCAAAATAATGAAAATTTTCAAGATTTCTATCTATAGGGCACCTCAATTGATTTGAGTGAAAACTTAAACTTTTCATTAAACTTGCTTGAAATATATATATTTTGGAACATGGTTTTTGAGCTAAGAACACAAGCAAGTGAGTTTGGGTCTATTGGTGTGGTTACATCTTATAACCACTTATTTTCCTTCTTGTGTGCATTATTCTCTTTCTATGAATGTAATCTTTGATTTGTTTGATTCTTTATGTCCATTATTTTATGTATACATGCATTTATATGATTGAGGCCATCATTTCATTAGCTCATTTATCCAAATAGCCAACCCTTTTATATTCCTTTGTTAGCCAATTTGAGCCTACGATTAACCCACTTGTTCTTATTTTAGCACATTACAAGCCTTAAAGCGAAAAACAATAAATGTCCTTATTTGGATCTTTGATTAGCTTAGGCTAGTATGTGAGTATCATTCAAGTGTGGGAATCTTGGGACATTGGGTGAATAAAAGGGTAGTTTTGTATTTTTATTGAAAATATTGGGAATTGGGTACATGCTCATGTATTGATCAAATGTAAAACCTTATGCATTGATGTTCTTGTATATAGAAAGAAAAAAAATTGAGAAAAACAAAAGAAAAAAAGAAAAGAAAGGAAAGAAAAATAATATGGAAAAAAAAAGAAAAAAATAGAAAAAGAAAGAAAAAAGAAGAAAAAGAAAGGAATAAAAAGGGGACAAAATGCCCCAAATCAAAGTATAGTCCAATAAAATCAATGCATAGGTGTTGTGAAATTAAAAAGGAATACATGAGTATGTGAAAGAGTGAAAAATGGATAGTTAGGTTGGAATTTAATTGTATAGGATGTCATAGGTTAGGTGGGAAGTTTAAGCTTATCAAAGATTCAATTTTCAAACTCACTTAACCAAATATGCATCCTACCTTGACCTTAGCCCCATTACAACCTAAAGAAAAGACCTCATGATACTTGTATGCATGCATGAAATATATGTCGATTGTTAGAAGAAAAAACAAATCTTAGAAAGCATGATTAGGAGAGAATTGAGTGAATCAACCCTAAACACTTGAGCGA
>NC_029776.3:58863761-58864151 GCF_000817695.3 Arachis duranensis | reverse complement strand
ATTAGACTTGCTAGTCCTTAGCCCTTGTGCATATATGCTTCTTGGGAATTGATTTATTTTGACCAAGCAATTGCATTCATTTAGATAGTTGCATATAGGTAGATTGCATTTAGTTAGTTCCATTGAATAAATGCCATATCCTTACTTCATTCTTGGTTTAAGCATGAGGATATGCTTGGTTTAAGTGTGGGGAGGTTGACAAACCCCATTTGTAGGGTTTATCTTGTGCTTGATTTTAGGGGATTTTATGACCTTTTACCCACATTTACTCAATGAAATAGCATGGTTTTGTATATTCTCCTTTAATTGTGCTTAAGAGTGAAAACATGCTTTTTAGGACTTAAAATAGATAAATATAATTTACCTTGATTCCATTAGATGCCTTGATAT
>NC_029776.3:58853986-58863443 GCF_000817695.3 Arachis duranensis | reverse complement strand
TGCACGCGCCGTTGCTGCCACCTGGTTCACTTAAAGCAAAACGTGGCCAGCGATTTTAGAAGCCTTGTGGGCCCAATCCAACTCATTTCTGATGCTATTTAAGCCAATGATTGAAGGGGAAATGAACAGACTTTCATACTTTACCATATGTTAGTTACCATTAGTTTTAGTTTAGTAGTTAGAAGTAGTTTCTAGAGAGAGAAGCTCTCACTTCTCTCTAGAATTAGGATTAGGATTAGGATTAGTTCTTAGATCTAGGTTTTAATCTTTGCTTTCTTCTACTTCTACCTTTCAATTCTTTGTTGCTACATTCATCTCTAGGTAGAGTAATTAGTGACACTTGAGTTATCTAATTCCTTTGTTGATTGATAATTGGAGAGATTGCTAATTGGTTTGGAGTGCACTAAAGCTAGTCTTTCCTTGGGAGTTGGCTAGGACTTGTGGCTCAAGTCAATTCATCTACTTGACTTTCCTTTATTTAGTAAGGGTTAACTAAGTGGTAGCAATGAACAATTCTCATCACAATTGAGAAGGATAACTAGGATAGGACTTCTAATTTTCATACCTTGCCAAGAGCCTTTTATAGTTGTTAGTTTATTTTCATTGCCATTTACTTTCATGTCTCTTATCCAAAACCCCAAAACAACTCAAACCAATAACAAGACACTTCATTACAATTCCTAGGGAGAACGACCCGAGGTTTGAATACTTCGGTTTATAAATTTAGGGGTTTGTTTTAGTGACAAACAACTTTTTGTACGAAAGGATTATTGCTTGGTTTAGAAACTATACTTCGACGAGATTTTTCACTTCTGATTTTTACTATAAAATAGAAGAATAGTATATGTGAGTGTGTATATATGTAAATATACATTATTTATATAATTCTTGAATATCTACTAATTAAATTCCTAACCAAATGAAAGAATGAATACATAAAAATTACCTTAATCAATTCTTTCCAAACTTTAGCTTCAGCCTCAAACATCTTTGCAATTGAATTCCAAGAAAATCCATTAAGGTCATGAAAATGATCATAACAAACTCCAAAATGATCCTTTAATGTCTTCATTCTATTCTTAAGGTTTTTCTTACGGAGGTGGTTATCATATGTAGATCTAAAAAGTGAAAGTATATTGTCATATGGCATTGTAGTAAATATGACTTCCATTCTATTTCTTAGCGAAATTCTTCAATCAAAGCATCAATGAAAGTTGTAACCATTTCCTCGATCCATCTTAAAGTATTCTGACTAGTGGTCTCATCTTGGCATAATATTTTCTTTGCCATTAACACCTTTCAATCTACAAAATAAGTGCATAGAAATAACATACCATATTTCTTAAATCAAATTATTTGTTAACTATCCTATCATTTATTCAAAAAATAAAGATATAATACATTCCATAAATACATGTCACAAATTGATTCAATAATTACACACCAAAGTTATTAAATATAATATAATAACACATTAAAAGGTAACATATAAATTCAATAATAACATATCAAAGTTAAAATATCAATTAAGCTCACATAATACAACTAATAAATTCATTTGCATTTTTTTAACGGAGTGATCAGAATCCTAATTGATAGTCAGCCTACATTTAAGCAGCTATTTCATCCCTTAATATAGCTCCCCGCCTATGGTCTTCATCTTGTTCATGTCGAATTATTTCATCCTCTTCTGGATTATTATCTTCTAATTCTTGGTCAATGGTGCACAAATTGACTCCGCAATATTCATATAGATAGACCGACAAGTGCACCGAGTCGTCCAACTAATACGTCAGGTGAATGAGGGTCGATCCCACGGAGATTGTTGGTTTGAGCAAGCAATAGATATCCTGCAGATCTTAGCCAGGTGGTTAGGAAATATAGTTTGTCACGAAAAACGCAAAAAATAGAATAAAGATAGAGTTACTTAATTGGTGTGAAATCAATGATGAGAGAACAGTTGAGGCTTCGGAGATGCTTCCTCCTTCTGGATCAACTTTTCTCACTTTCTATTCCAACTTCTGATGATTCATTCCATGATAGGCTGTAAGTGACTAACACCAGATTAGTGAGCATTAATCTCCTCTGCTTCAGGTCAAACGCCAGGTCAGCGATCATCCAATTTGAATGAGGATGAAGCTTTAGCAGTTTATTACCTTGGTGATCCTACTCAAAGTGCCACAGACAAGGTCGGATCTTTCGAATAAGAGAATGCTGCTCCAATGATTCTAGCCTATACCACAAAGGCCCAAATCACCCCATACCTCAGCTGCACTGATGTCTCTAAGTACCCAAAAGAAGTCGTGGATTAGCCGTCTAAGAGATCCATAATCAAGCTTGTGGTACAATACTATCCCATCAAGGACTCACAAGAACCCATGTAGAATAGGGATGAAGATCAAGTTACACTCCCAATTCATTTAGGATGAAGAACTAAGATACGTCTTAGAATGGAATCAAGCATAGATTGAAATAGAATAGTGATATTATTAATCAATAAAAATTAACGGAGCTCTTAACCTTAACCTAGGAGGTTAGTGACTCATAGCTTACAAAGAAATAATGTATTCCAATGGGGGAGGAAGAAGATCCTAAACAAGGGTGATCTCCTCCTATATATACTAATTTGATAACTAAGAATTACATAATTAAGATAAGCTAGTCTTGTAGTGTAAAAATCCACTTTCCAGGCCCACTTGGTGAGTGTTTGGGCTGAGCTTGAGTGAAGCCACGAGTTGGTACTCCCTTATGGGCGTTGAACGCCAGTTTGGGACGCCTGTTTGGGCATTGGACGCTAGCTGCTCCATTCTAGGCGTCTAACGCCAAGAAGAGGGTAAAGTGCTGGCGTTGAATGCCAATTTTGGACCTTCATTTCCAGAGCAAAGTATGGACTATTATATATTTCTGGAAAGTCCGGGATGTTAGCTTTCCATAGCCATTGAGAACGAGCCATTTAGACTTTTGTAACTCCAAAAATACTCCCTCGAGTGCACGGAGGTCAGATCCTGACAGCATCTGCAGTCCTTTCTCTGTCTCTGAATAAGACTTTTTCCAAAGTTCCTCAATTTCAGCCAAAAAATACTTGAAATCATCAAAAAACACAAAAACTCAAAGTAGAATCCAAAAATATGAATTTTTCACTAAAACCTATGAAAATATAATAAAACTTAAACAAAACATAATGAAAACTATATGAAAATGATGCCAAAAAGCGTCTAAAATATCCGCTCATCAGAACATCAAACTTAAACTATTTCTTGTCCCCAAGCAACTAAAAATAAAGTAGGATTAAAAAGAAGAGAAGGATAAAATAAATATAAGAGTTTTCAATGAAGCTCAGTTTCAATTAGATAAGCAGGACTAGTAGCTTTTTACTTCTGAATAGTTTTAGCATCACACTTTTCTTTGAAGCTCAGAATAATTGGCATCTTTAGGAACTTAGAATCCAGATGATACTATTGATTCTACTAGTTTAGTTCTTTTTTACTCTTGAACACAGCTTCTTTTGTGTCTTGGCCATGACCTTAAGCGCTTTGTTTTTCAGTATTACCATCGGATACATAAATGCCACAAACACTTAACTGGGTGAACCCTTTAGGATTGTGATTCAGTTTTGCTAGAATCCTGATGTCAGGGCATCTTGGCTAGTTTTAAAATCAATTTTTAGCATGTTTTAGGATAGTTTCATGCATTATCTTCATCAATAAGCAAGCATTTGGATGAGTTACTTATGCATGTCTTGATTCATCAAATATTAGTGAATTATACTCATTTTCATGAGATTTTTGCAAGAACTACTTCATGCAATGACTGATGCATTATCTTGTGATTATAGCAAAGCTTTTATGCAATTGTTTGATTGATGATAGGTAAAGAAGAAGCAGAGAACAAGGTAGCATTAGTGGCCACGTTAGGCACACTAACGCCAGCAACAACGTGGGCTAAGGGAAGATTGGTGGCGTTAGTGGCCAAGTTAGCACACTAATGCCAGGGACAACGCCAGCTTTAGGGAAGACTTGTGGCGTTAGTGGCCACGTTAGGCACATTAACGCCAGCAATAACGCTGGACCAAGAAGGATGGTGGCGTTAGTGGCCATGTTAGGCACACCAACGCCAGGGGCAACGTTGGGCAAGCACTAAGGCAGCGTTAGTGGCTGCGTTAGCTCACTAACGCTAGTGATAACGCCAAGCCAAGGGAAGAATTGTGGTGTTAATGGCGGCGTTAGCACACTAACGCTAGGGATAACGTGGGACAAGGATGATTTGTGGCATTAGTGGCAACATTAGCCACACCAATGCCAACACCAACGCTAGTTCCAACGCCCAAGAACATTCAAGGTGGCGTTAATAATGCCAGTAACGCCAGCACTAACACTATGTGCTGGTGTTAACAACGCAAATGATTCCTCAACTAACGCCTTCCAGAAAGCTGAGTGGCCCAAGAGTTTTCTAACTGCTTCAACTAAGGCCAATGGCCCACATCCAAATACTTGAAGACTCACTTGAAGATCAGAAGAGTAGTATAAATAGGAAGAGTTTTGAACATAGAAAGGGGGATCCGAATTGGGAAACTTTGAATACTTCTTTCTTCTTTTGTACTTAGTTTACTTTCATGCACTTTTACTTTTCTTCTAAGTTTCCAGAGCTATGATCAACTAAACCCCACTTCTTGGGGGAAGGAGCTCTATTGTAATTTTATGGATCAATAATAGTTCTTAATTTTCTTCTTCTATTCATTTCTTTTTGATTTGCTTGAAAGCTTTCGGACTTCATCCAATTGCTCAATTGTCTCAGAAGAAAAATTGAGCATACTTTGATTCCATCTGAACCTTGGAAGAGGAATGATGGAATCATGCTAGAAATGCTTTCTCATACTAGACTAGATTGGGGGTTGGTCGGTAGTGACATATAATCCTCCCGATACTTTGATCTAGAATAGTGTGTGGTATAATCAGTGACCATACTTCATCTCTTCTCATGAGCAATTAAATCAAGAAATTGGGCAATTGTTCAAGTTTAAAGAGATTGAATTGCCAAGGAATTGGGGTTCAATCACTTAAGATTCCCAAGAGATCAACGAGTTGCATGATTGAGGAAGATATGAGAATGAATTGATTAGGAGAATTCAATATCTCCTGAACCCAATGAGCTTCCCCATCCTTGTCTACCCATTCTCTATATTCTGTTTACTTTCATATTCATCACCCCATTCCCTTTTAATTTCTAGTCATTTACTTCTTGCAATTTAATTTCCAACACTTTACCATTCTGTAATTTAATTCCAATTATTTACATTTCAAGTCATTTATGTTTCCCACCATTTAATTTCTTGCAATCAAACTCTATTTATGCTTAGTTCAACTAGATTATCCATTTGACTAAAATTATTCATCAATCAATCTTTGTGGGATTCGACCTCACTTTATTGTGAGTTTATACTTGACGACAATTTGGTATACTTGCTTAAGGAAGATTGTAGAGATACAAAATTCTGTGATCAAATTCTCAGCCAGTGGTGTCTAGAGTTCTTAAGCACACTCTTCTGCTTTGGATTACAACTTTAACTGCTCAGTCTCAAACTTTTCACTTGACACCTTCACATCACAAGCATATAGTTAAGGAAGCAGTGATGAACGAATTTTTGATGGTATAGAATTTCACATGAAATCTCGTTGCAAGTATAGTTTCTAAACCAACAAATAATCCTTTCATGCAAAAAAATTGTTTGTCACAAGTACAAACCCCAATAAAAATAACCGAAGTATTCAAACCTCAGGTCGTCTCTCAAACGAATTGCAGCGAAGTATTCTTGTTATTGGTTATGAGATGTATATTTTGGGGTTTTGGATAAAGGACAAGAAAAGTAAATTGCAAGAATAAAACTAATAGCTAAGAAAGCTCTTGGAAAGGAATGAGAACTAGAAGTCCTATCCTCATTATCATCCTCAATTGTGACAAGAATTGTCTATTGCTCCACTTAGTCAACCTCTAACTATGAAGGAAGGTCAAGTGAAAATAATCAATTTGATTCCTCAAGGCCAAGTCAACTCCAGAGGAAAGACTAGCTTTAGTGGAATTCAAATCAACTAGCAACTTTCAATTATTAATCAACAAAAGAGTTTGATAACTCAAGAGTCTCTAATTACTCAACGAAGGCCATAAGGAGAAAAATTTACTCTAGCATCCTTCCAAGCATTTAATCAAACACTTGGAAGGCATAAAAGGAAAGTAAAATCAAATTGCCAGAAAAGTAGATCTACACTACCAATTGCAAGGAATTAACAACACCAAAGCAAATCAACAATAAAAGAAATCAAACTCAAATTGAATTAAAGGAAAATAAGAGGAACAAGAGTGCATCAATAACAAAGTAAACAAGTACAAGGAGTAAAGTACAAAACTAGAGAGAGAAAAGGTAGAAGAACAAGAAATTGTAAAGAAAAAGTAAATCAAAGCATGAACTAAAACTAGATGTAAGAAATCCTAATCTAGATCTAACCTAATTCTAGAGAGAAGAGATAGCTTTTCTCTCTAGAAACTAACTAAAGCATGATCCAAACTAAACTATGTATTCCCTCTTTGAATTTTGCTTCTAATAGCCTCAGAAATGAGTTGGATCTGGGCCTGGGAAGCCTAGAAATTGTCCCCAGCGGATTCACTTTAAGTGGGTCACGTGCGAGCACCGATGCGTACACATGGGTCACGCGTACGCGTCGATGGCATTTTCAATCCACGCGTATGTCATTGATGAGCGGATAATTTATACGCTTTTTGGCATTGTTTTTAGTATGTTTTCAGTACATTTTAGTTAGTTTTTATTATATTTTTATTAGTTTTTAGTTAAAATTTACTTTTCTGGGCTTTACTATGAGTTTGTGTGTTTTTCTATGATTTCAGGTATTTTCTGGCTGAAATTGAGGGACCTGAGCAAAAATCTGATTCAGAGGCTGAAAAGGACTGCAGATGTTGTTGGATTCTGACCTCCCTGCACTCGATGGGGATTTTCTGGAGTTACAGAAGCTCAATTGGCGCACTCTCAATTGCGTTGGAAATTAGACATCCTGGGATTTCCAGCAATGTATAATAGTCCATACTTTGCCCGAGATTTGATGGCCCAAATTGGCGTTGCAAATCAGCTTCAGAATTCCCGGCGTTTAACGCCGGAACTGGCACAAAAATTGGAGTTAAACGCCCAAACTGGCACAAAAGCTGGCATTTAACTCTAGAAAAAGTCTCTACACATGAAAGCTTCAATGCTCAGCCCAAGCACATGCCAAGTGGACTCCGGAAGTGGATTTTTACGTTATTTACTCACTTCTGTATACCCTAGGTTACTAGTTCACTATTAATAGGACCTTTTGATATTGTATCTGGACCTCATGACACTTTACACGTTTTACATTGTACCTTCTACAGCATGAGTCTCTAAACCCCATGGTTGGGGGTGAGGAGCTCTGCTGTGTCTTGATGGATTAATACAATTACTACTGTTTTTCATTCAATCATGCTTGCTTCTATTCTAAGATATCACTTGTTTCTAAACTTGATGAATGTGATGATCCGTGACACTCATCATCATTCTCACCTATGAACGTGTGCCTGACAACCACCTCCGTTCTACTTTAGATTGAGTAGATATCTCTTGGATTCTTTAATTAGAATCTTCGTGGTATAAGCTAGAACTGATGGCGGCATTCAAGAGAATCTGGAAGGTCTAAACCTTGTCTGTGGTATTCTGAGTAGGATTCAAGGATTGAATGACTATGACGAGCTTCAAACTTTTGAAGGCTGGGCGTTAGTGACAGATGCAAAAGAATCACTGGATTCTATTCCAACCTGATTGAGAACCGACAGATGATTAACCGTGCTGTGACAGAGCGCGTTGAACATTTTCACTGAGAGGATGGGAGGTAGCCATTGACAACGGTGAAACCCTACATACAGCTTGCCATGGAAGGAGCCTTGCGTGCTTGAAGAAGAAAACAATATGAAAGCAGAGATTCAGAAGATAGAGCATCTCCAAAACCTCTACCTGTTCTCCATTACTGCAAAACAAGTACTTATTTCATGTTCTTTTACTTTTCATAATTAAACCTGATAATTATTGATATCCTGACTAAGAGTTACAAGATAACCATAGCTTGCTTCAAGCCGACAATCTCCGTGGGATGGACCCTTACTCACGTAAGGTATTACTTGGACGACCCAGTGCACTTGCTGGTTAGTTGTGCGGAATTGCAAAAGTGTGATTGCAATTTCGTGTACCAAGTTTTTGGCACCGTTGCCGGGGATTGTTCGAGTTTGAACAACTGACGGTTTATCTTGTTGCTTAGATTAGGACTGTTTTATTTTTGTTGGTTTAGAGTCTTTTAGTTGAGTTTAGTTTCATATTTTAAGTTTGGTGTCAATTGCATGCCTTTGTTTTCTTTTAATTTTTCGAATTTGCATGTTCTTAGTCCTTTCTTGATCTTTAAAAATTCTAAATTTGGTGTCTTCTTTGTGTTTTCCTTTAAAATTTTCGAAAATTTGTGTTTGATTTTCTAAAAATTTTTAAGTTTGGTGTCATTTTGTTGTTTTTCTCTTTCCTTATTTCAAAAATCAAATCTTTTTCAAAATAATTTTCAATCATATCCTTTCAATTGCTAATTCCAAAATCTTTTTTATTAATTGATTTAGTTTTCAATTTGCTTTGATCTTATTTTCTTTTAGTTTTCGAAATTTAATTTTATTTTCCATTTGCTTTATTTTATTATTTTCGGTCAAATAAATTTTTTTTTTTTACTTTACTTGTGAATCTGTTCATACCCTGACCGAGCTCCCAAACTCGGGAAGTTCATAGAAGGTCCGACCTCGTCCCAAGGCCCACGCCTGAGGTCGGACCTCGGACAAATTAGCTAAAGAAGGCCCATCAAAAGGAACGAAGCCCAAAACCTAAAGGCCGAAAAGGCCTAGGAAAGGCGGTTCCGCAAAGATAGGGATAAAACTCCCAAAAGATAAGATAAGATAAAAATATCTTATCCAGGGAAGATCACAGCCAACTACTATAAATACACTGGAGCACCCAGGTATAACTCATACTCTAATTCTACTCGATATCTGAGTTTGGGCACAGCAAAACCGGCTGAAACAACTCAAAGAGGACATAAAGAAGCAGAAAGAAACTGAACAAGATCTGAGAAGGGAAGCTCGCAAGCGCAGAGAATTAGAAGAAAAATTGCGGAAAATAGAGGCCAACCTGAAGGATCGGTCAGACCGCGGCCCCACCCCCGAAGGCAACCATGATCCCTTCACGCAAGAGATCATGAAGGAGAAGGTACCGCGAAACTTTAAACCACCCGATATGGATCTCTACGACGGAACCACCGACCCAAGTCACCACCTCAGCAACTTCAGAAGCAGAATGTACCTAGTCGACGCCTCCGACGCGATTCGGTGCAAAGCCTTCCCCACCACTCTC
>NC_029776.3:58850181-58850653 GCF_000817695.3 Arachis duranensis | reverse complement strand
GGAGCCCAGAGAATCACGATCTTCAGCGACTCCCAGGTCGTCACATCTCAAGTAAATGGAAGCTACCAGGCCAAAGACCCAACTATGAAAAAATACCTGGATCAAACACAGGCACAATTACGCCACTTTTCAGAAATACAAATCCAGCACATACCTCGGGAGCAAAATGCCCGGGCTGACGCCCTCTCAAAACTTGCTAGCACCAAGCCCGGAGGCAACAACAGAAGTCTCCTCCAAGAAACCTTACAATCTCCCTCCGTGTTAAGAGAGGAAGAAATACTAAATATATCCGACCAACAACAAGGATGGATGACCCCCATACTCAACTACCTGAAGTCGGGAACTCTCCCCGCCGAAAGAAAAGAAGCTAAAAGGCTTACAAAGGATGCCCAGAATTATACATTAATCCACGACGTATTATACAGAAGAGGATTCTCAAACCCCCTCCTTAGGTGCGTTCCGACCTCAGAAA
>NC_029776.3:58820881-58844916 GCF_000817695.3 Arachis duranensis | reverse complement strand
CCATATCATATTCCCTTTCTCCATCATGGACCTAAGTGGAATTGAGCAGTCTAGAAGGACTCTGGGGTCATATGCTAACCCCATTACAGCTGCATATGGGAGTAGCATTTGTATACCTCCCATTAAAGCAAGCAGCTTTGAGCTAAATCCTCAACTTATTATCATGGTGCAACAAAATTGCCAGTATTCCGGTCTTCTACAGGAAGAACCTACTGAGTTTCTGGCACAGTTCTTACAAATTGCTGATACAGTATGTGATAAATAGGTGGATCAGGATGTCTACAGATTATTACTGTTTCTATTTGCTGTAAAAGATCAAGCTAAAAGGTGGTTGAATAACCAACCCACAGCAAGCATAAAAACATGGAGACAGTTATCAGACAAATTCCTGAATCAATTTTACCCTCCAAAAAGGATGACACAGCTAAGGCTAGACATCCAAGGCTGGACATCCAAAAAGGATGCCTCTCTGAAATGTTTTCAAGGTAGGTACAGTTAGACATCTTCTACTATGGGCTTATAGAAAAAGCTCAAATGTCTCTAGACCACTCAGCTGGTGGATCTATACATATGAGCTCTAAAATGTTTTCAGAGTGGGTACAGTTAGACATTTTCTACTATGGGCTTACAGAAAAAGCTCAGATGTCTCTAGACCACTCAGCTGGTGGATCTATACATATGAGAAAGACGATTGAAGAGGCTCAAGAACTCATAGATACTGTTGCTAGAAATCAACATTTGTATTCTAGCAGTGAGCTCTCTACAAAAGAAGAAGCTATGGCAGTAGCTACTGATCCTAATCCTCAAGAACAGATTGTTGAGCTTAATCAGCCATTACTCCTGATGACAAAACAGTTGGCAGAATTTAAAGAGATGCTTCAAGAAACTAAAATTGCCAACAAGAACATAGAATCACAGTTGAATCAGACAAAACAGCAGTTATCTAAACAGATAACAGAAGAATGCCAAGCAGTTCAATTGAGGAGTGGAAAGACATTGAATAACACTGCTCAAAGTAGCAAAAAGCCAGGAAAGGAACAATTGACAGAGGATAACCAAACCACTGCCCAAAATTCCTCTGAGGACAGTAAGAGCCCAGAGAGGAATACTTCTGGCATTCAAACGCCAGAAAGGGGGGGAAAAGCTGGCGTTAAACGCCCATTCCTTGCCCAGTTCTGGCATTCAAACGCCAGAAAAGGGGGGAAAAGTTGGCGTTAAACGCCCATTCCTTACCCAATCCTGGCGTTCAAACGCCAATGAGGAATCAGACACATGAGAGTGCTGATAGTAACCCCTATAAAAAGGCTTCTCCAACCACCTTTGTTAGGAATAAACCTGCAGCAACTAAGGTTGAAGAATATAAAGCCAAGATGCCTTATCCTCAGAAACTCCGCCAAGCGGAATAGGATAAGCAATTTGCCCGCTTTGCAGACTATTTAAGGACTCTTGAAATAAAGATTCCGTTTGCAGAGGCACTTTAGCAAATACCTTCTTATGCTAAGTTCATGAAAGAGATCTTAAGTCATAAGAAGGATTGGAGAGAAACTGAAAAAGTGTTTCTCACTGAAGAATGCAGTGCAGTCATTCTGAAGAGCTTACCAGAGAAGCTTCAAGATCCAGGAAGTTTTATGATACCATGCACATTAGAAGGTGCTTGCACCAAGACAACTCTATGTGACCTTGGAGCAAGTATCAATCTAATACCTGCATCCAGTATCAGAAAGCTTGGGTTGACTGAAGAAGTCAAACCAACCCAGATATGTCTCCAACTTGCTGATGGCTCCATTAAATATCCATCAGGCATAATTGAGGACATGATTGTCAAGGTTGGGCCATTCGCCTTTCCAACTGACTTTGTAGTGCTGGAAATGGAGGAGTACAAGAGTGCAACTCTCGTTCTAGGAAGACCTTTCCTAGCAACTGGACGAACTCTTATTGATGTACAAAAAGGGGAAGTAACCCTGAGAGTCAATGAGGATGAGTTCAAGTTGAATGCTGTCAAAGCTATGTAGCATCCAGACACATCAAATGACTGCATGAGCACTGATATTATTGACTCTTTGGTGGAAGAGATCAATATGGCTAAAAGTCTAGAATCAGAGCTAGAGGACATCTTCAAGGATGTTCATCCTAATCAGGAGGAACCAGAGGAAACAAAAGAATTTTTGAAAATTCCTCAGGAAGAGGATAAGCCTCCCAAACCTGAGCTCAAACCACTACCACCATCCCTGAAATATGCATTTCTGGGAGAGGGTGACACTTTTCCAGTGATCATAAGCTCTACTTTAAATTCACAGGAAGAGAAAGCACTAATTCAAGTGCTAAGGACACACAAGACAGCTCTTGGATGGTCCATAAGTGATCTTAAGGGCATTAGCCCAGCAAGATGCATGCACAAGATCCTATTGGAGGATGATGCCAAACCAGTGGTTCAACCACAAAGGCGGCTAAATCCTGCCATGAAGGAGGTGGTGCAGAAAGAGGTCACTAAATTGCTAGAGGCTGGGATTATTTATCCTATTTTTGATAGCCCCTGGGTAAGCCCTGTCCAAGTTATCCCCAAGAAGGGAGGCATGACAGTAGTTCATAATGAAAAGAATGAACTGGTTCCTACAAGAACAGTTACAGGGTGGCGTATGTGTATTGACTACAGAAGGCTCAATACAGCCACCACTTTTGGTCTGTGTAATGCACCTGCAACTTTTCAGAGATGCATGCTATCCATCTTCTCTGATATGGTGGAGAAGTTCCTGGAAGTCTTCATGGATGACTTCTCAGTATATGGAGACTCATTCAGCTCCTATCTTAACCATCTAACACTTGTCCTAAAAAGGTGCCAAGAGACTAACCTGGTCTTAAACTGGGAGAAATGTCACTTTATGGTGACTAAAGGAATTGTCCATGGGCACAAAATTTCAAGCAAGGGAATAGAGGTGGATCAAGCAAAGGTAGAGGTAATTGAAAAATTACCACCACCTGCCAATGTTAAGGCAATCAGAAGCTTTCTGGGGCACGCAGGATTCTGCAGGAGGTTTATAAAGGATTTTTCAAAAATTGCAAAACTTCTAAGCAACCTGCTAGCTGCTGACACACCATTTGTGTTTAACACACAGTGTCTGTAGGCATTTGAGACCCTGAAAGCCAAGCTGGTCACAGCACCAGTCATCTCTGCACCAGACTGGACATTGCCATTCGAAATAATGTGTGATGCCAGTGACCATGCCATTGGTGCAGTGTTGGGACAGAGGCATAACAAGCTTCTGCACGTCATTTATTATGCTAGCCGTGTTCTAAATGACGCACAGAAGAATTAGACAACCACAAAAAAACAGTTACTTGCAGTGGTCTATGCCATTGACAAGTTTAGATCCTATTTAGTAGGATCAAAAGTGATTATGTACATTGACCATGCTGCTCTTAAATACTTACTCACAAAGCAGGATTAAAAACCTAGGCTCATAAGGTGGGTGCTACTTCTGCAAGAGTTTGATATAGAAATAAGAGACAGAAAAGGGACAGAGAACCAAGTGGCTGATCATCTGTCCCGAATAGAACCAGTAGCTGGGGCGTCCCTCCCTTCTACTGAGATCTCTGAGACATTTCCAGATGAGCAACTCTTTGCCATCCAGGAAGCTCCATGGTTTGCAGACATTGCAAATTATAAAGCTGTGAGGTTCATACCCCAGGAGTACAGCAGGGTGTAAAGAAAAAATTAATTTCAGATGCCAAGTACTACCTATGGGATGAACCATATCTCTTTAAGAGATGTGCAGACGGAATGATTTGCAGATGTGTACCTAGAGAGGAAGCACCAAAGATCCTGTGGCATTGCCATGGATCACAGTATGGGGGACATTTCGGAAGTGAGCGAACCGCCACTAAGGTCCTCCAATGTGGCTTCTACTGGCCTACTCTCTATAGAGATGCCCGAGAGTTTGTGCGTAACTGTGACAGTTGCCAAAGAGCTGGTAACTTGCCTCATGGGTACGCCATGCCTTAACAAGGGATCTTGGAGATTGAATTGTTTGATGTATGGGGAATCGACTTCATGGGTCCGTTCCCACCATCATACTCAAAAACTTACATTCTGGTGGCAGTGGACTATGTATCTATATGGGTAGAAGCAATTGCTACACCCACTAATGATACTAAGACCGTGCTGAAATTCCTCCAAAAACACAACTTCAGCAGGTTTGGTGTTCCCAGAGTACTAATCAGTGATGGGGGCACTCATTTCTGCAATAAACAGCTGTACTCTGCTACGGTCCGATATGAAATTAGCCACAAAGTATCAATTTCATATCATCCACAGACAAATGGGCAAGCTGAAGTCTCTAACAGAGAGCTAAAAAGAATCTTAAAATGGACTGTAATTGCCCGTAGAAACGATTGGGCAAAGAGCTTGGATGATGCTCTATGGGCATACAGAACAGCATTCAAGACCCCTATAGGAACCTCTCCATACCAACTTGTGTATGGCAAGGCCTGTCATCTGCTAGTGGAACTGGAACATAAAGCCTACTGGGCAATCAGATTCCTAAACCTGGATGCTAAGTTAGCTGGTGAAAAAATATTACTTCAGCTAAATGAGCTAGATGAATTTAGACTCAGTGCCTTTGAAAATGCAAAAATTTATAAGGAAAAGGCAAAGAAGTGGCATGACAAGCAGTTGTCATCCAGAGTCTTTGAGCCAGGACAAAAAGTTCTGCTCTTCAACTCTAGGCTCAGACTATTCCCAGGAAAACTTAAATCCCGGTGGAGGGGTCCGTATGTGATTACAGAAGTGTCACCATATGGATATGTTGAGCTTCATGATATTGATTCTGACAAAAAGTTCATTGTTAATGGACAGAGGATCAAACATTATCTTGAAAGCAATTTTGAGCAAGAATGCTCAAAACTGAGGCTTGAATGAATCTCAGTAAAGGTCTAGCTAAAGACAGTAAAGAAGCGTTTGCTGGGAGGTAACCCAGTCATTAGCAGGTTATCTATTTTTTTTTATAAAAGTTTGATATATATTCTCAAGGGGCGATCATCAAAATTGAAGGAATTCACAGAGTTACAGAAGGATTCAATGCAAAAAGCAGAGAAAAGGAGCTTGCTGGCAAAAAAACGCCAGTAAGGGGTACTCTGGGCGTTAAACGCCAGAATGGGCACCATTCTGGGCGTTTAATGCCAGTAAAGGTACCATTTTGGGCGTTAAACGCTAGAATGGGCACCATTCTGGGCGTTTAATGCCAGGTGTGCAGCATCCTGGGCGTTTAGCAAAACGCCCAGTGATGAAGGGATTTCTAGCATTTAATGCCAGCTAGGGCACCTGGTTGGGCGTTAAACGCCCAAATTGGCCAACATTTGGGCGTTAAACGCTAGAATGGATACCATTCTGGGCGTTTAACACCAGATAGGTGGGGGACAGAGATTTTGCTTTCCAATTCAAATTTTTTCAAACTTTCCTGTTTTGATCCATAATTTTCTACATAAACACATTTCAAACTTTCATCATTCACCTTCAAATTTTCAAAATTAAAATTATTCTTCAAATCTCTTTCAAATCCCTTCCAAATCTTCTTCAAAAACTCAAATACCTCTCAAATTCCTTCCATATCTTCTCAAATCTCCTTCAAAATTTTCAAAATCTTTCCCCCTCCCTTATAAATACACGTTTGACCATTCCCCTTTCCCCACCATTCGAATTTGCTCTCCTCCTCTCTCTCCTCTTTCCTTTCTTTTACTTGAGGATAATTAAACCTCTAAGTTTGGTGTGTTTTTCCGTGATCACTATGCTAAGAAAAATAAACCTCAAAGGAAAACAAACCAATTCAAGAGGCAAGAAAGAGAATGCTCCAAAGGACCTTTGGAGTCAAGAGAGGTTCTTAACCAAGGAACATGCAGACCATTACCACAAAATAATGGGTCTAAGGTCAATGATCCCGGAAGTTAAATTTGATCTGAAAGAAGATGAATATCCGGAGATCCAAGAGCAAATTCGAAATAGAGGATGGGAAGTTCTAACCAACCCTGAGACAAAGGTTGGAAGAAACATGGTTCAGGAATTCTACTCAAATGCGTTGGAAAGTAGACATCCTGCGCTTTCCAGCAAAATATAATAGTCCATACTTTGCCCGAGATTTGATGGCCCAAACCGGCGTTGCAAATCAGTTTCAGAATTCCCGGCGTTTAACGCCGGAACTGGCACAAAAATTGGAGTTAAACGCCCAAACTGGCACAAAAGCTGGCGTTTAACTCTAGAAAAAGTCTCTACACATGAAAGCTTCAATGCTCAGCCCAAGCACACGCCAAGTGGACCACGGAAGTGGATTTTTACGTCATTTAATCACTTCAGTATACCCTAGGTTACTAGTTCACTATTAATAGGACCTTTTGATATTGTATCTGGACCTCATGACACTTTACACAGTTTACATTGTACTTTCTACAGCATGAGTCTCTAAACCCCATGGTTGGGGGTGAGGAGCTCTGCTGTGTCTTGATGGATTAATGCAATTACTACTGTTTTTCATTCAATCATGCTTGCTTCTATTCTAAGATATCACTTGTTCCTAAACTTGATGAATGTGATGATCCGTGATCCTCATCATCATTCTCACCTATGAACGTGTGCCTAACAACCACCTCCGTTCTACTTTAGATTGAGTAGATATCTCTTGGATTCTTTAATCAGAATCTTCGTGGTATAAGCTAGAACTGATGGCGGCATTCAAGAGAATTGGGAAGGTCTAAACCTTGTCTGTGGTATTCTGAGTAGGATTCAAGGATTGAATGACTGTGACGAGCTTCAAACTCCTGAAGGCGGGGCGTTAGTGACAGACGCAAAGTGAAACCCTACATACAGCTTGCCATGGAAGGAGCCTTGCGTGCTTGAAGAAGAAGACAATAGGAAAGCAGAGATTTAGAAGATAGAGCATCTCCAAAACCTCAACCTATTCTCCATTACTGCAAAACAAGTACTTATTTCATGTTCTTTTACTTTTCACAATTAAACCTGATAATTATTGATATCCTGACCAAGAGTTACAAGATAACCATAGCTTGCTTCAAGCCGACAATCTCCGTGGGATCGACCCTTACTCATGTAAGGTATTACTTGGACGACCCAGTGCACTTGCTGGTTAGTTGTGCGGAATTGCAAAAGTGTGATTGCAATTTCGTGCACCAGTCATGCGTATGCATCGGCATGCGATTTCACTTTCCATGCGTGCGCGTCTGTTGCGCGTGCGCATCGATCTCAGCATCCTAAATCCTTGTTTCTTCATGGATTCTCCACTTTGCATGCTTTTCTCTTTGCTCCTTTGATCCATTCCTAACCTTTTCAACCTGAAATCACTAACAAATGCATCAAGGCATCTAGTGGAATCAAAGGTGAATTAAAATCAACCAATTAAGGGCCTAAAAGGCATGTTTTTACACTTAAGCACAAATTAGGAGAAAGTCATGAAACCATGTCATTTCATTGAATAAATATGGGAAAAGTGGATAAAATCCACCCAAATTAAGTACAAGATGTACCACAAAATAGTGGTACATCAAATCTCCCTACACTTAAACCAAGCATGTCCTCATGCTAGAATTAACAAAGAAGCAAAGGGTATCAACCTTTATTCAATACAAACTAATTAAATGCAACCTATTTAAATGAATAAAACTATCTATATGGATGCAATTACTTGTCAAAATAAATCAATTCCCGAGAAGAAATATGTGACCATATGAGGGATAAAGCAGTAGCAATAAAATCAAATCCACAATTGAATTGAGTTATTGAAGATTTTACAAACTTGCAAGAAAAGTGATGATTCCAGGTGAAAACATGTAATTAAGCAATTGAACCCTCACCGGATGTGTATTCGCTCTAATCACTCAAGTGTTTGGGGTTGATTCACTCAATTCTCCCCTAATCATGCTTTCCAAGATTTGTTTTTCATCTAACAATCAACTATTTCATGCATGCATACTAAGATGTACAAGTGGACGGGCTGCACCAACTGATGCCTTTCTCTATAGATTGTGCGGATTGTCTTGCCTGTCTCCCCAGTTAGAACCTTTCCCTTTCCCTTCCTCGGTAGCCATCCTGAAAGAAGAGAAAAAGAAGGAAAGTAACCCAGAATTAAAGATAAGAACATAAAGAAAATATGGGTGTTAATGCCAAATAATAAAGGTCTCAAGTACATGGTAGCTACAACATGCAAGTGAGAAAATAGTAGAAGCAAATGGCATATCAATAGTGCAAAAGTTGCAACAATGGGGAAGAGAGTGTGGGTAATGCAAGATAGTGTAAGTGCATATCAATGCAAAAGGAGTATCAGTATTATAAAGATGAGCATTGACTTATGAATAATAATACCCAATCAGAATAAAACAAGTCATGAAGCACCAAAATAATTCAAGAAAAGATGCAATAGTTGAAGAAGAAAATTTTAACACCAATGAAAAAAGAAAAAGAAAGTAAGAAAGGAGGAAGAAAGAAATAAGAAGGGAAAGAAAAGATTTAGATTTGGGGAAGAAAAGATAAGATATCTTGGCCGATCTGGATAAGCTGTGCGGCACAGGCGACGCGGACGCTTGGGTCACGCGTTCGCGCGGATAGCACTTCTATGAAGTGACGCGGACGCGTGGGTCACGCGTTCGCATGGAGTGTTTCGTGCCATTAGTGCGAGGGCAGCCCTCGCAGTCGCGCAACTCGTTCTTTGAAACTCATTTTGCCAAATTTTAGGGTGACGCGGTCACGTGGGGGACGCGATCGCATGGTTGGCCTTTTTCTGAAAAACGGCGTGGACGCGTGGGGCACGCGTTCGCGTGGTAGGGCTTGTGCTTCTAGGGCTTTCCACAATTGAGTTATTTCATGCATGCATACAAATATCATGAGGTCTTTCCATAACGTTGTAATAGGGCTAGGGTCGAGGTAGGATTGTATATGGTTAAGTGGACTAGAAATGGAATCTTTGATTAACCTAAGCTCTCCACCTAACCTATGACAACCTATACAATTTAAGTGCTAACCTAACTACCCATTCTTCACTTTTTCACATACTCATGCATTTTCCTTTCTTGATCACAACTCATATGCATTGATTATTATTGAGCTTCGCTTTGGGGTATTTTGTCCCCTTTTTATTTCTTTTCTTTTTCTTTTTTTTCTTTCTATTTTTTTCTTTTGTATATATATTTTTTTCTTTTGTTTTTCTCTTTTTCTTTTTGATGTAATTATATACAAATAGCAATGCATATGGTTTAAACATTTGATTAATACATGAGTACGTACCCAATTTCCAATATTTTCAACAAAAATACAACACACACTTTTTCCCAACCAATGTCCCAAGTTTCCCCACACTTGAATGACACACACATTCACTAGCCTAAGCTAATCAAAGATCCAAATAAAGGACATTTATTGTTTTTCGCTTTAAGGCTTGTAATGTGCTAATATAAAGAACAAGTGGGTTAGTCGTAGGCTCAAAGTTGGCGAACAATGGAGGTAAGCTATTTGGGTAAGTGAGCTAAACGAAACAATGGCTTCAATCATATAAATGCATGTATTCACAAAATAATGGACATAAAGAATCAAACAAATCAAAGATTACAATCAAAGAAAGAGAATAATGCACACAAGAAGGAAAATAAGTGGTTATAAGATGTAACCACACGATTAGACTCAAAACTCACATGCTTGTGTTATTAGCTCAAAATATGTTCCACAAAGTATAGTTCAAGCAAGTTCAATGAAAAATTTTCACTCAAATCAGTTGGGATGTCAATGCCCTATAAAGCATGTTTTTCTTGGAAAATGTCATGATTTTGACTAATTTTATTTTGGATGACCTCCCCACACTTAAAAGTTTGCACCGTCATCGGTGCATTCTAAGATGAGCAAAGAGGTACAGCGACTCTTCGAGTTGCTAACTTTAGCTGGTAGGTCAACCAGTTGCTTCATGTTCTTTCTCTCACTTCCATTTTTGCTTAAAATGACTCATCATGAAACCAAAAGGTAGGATAGTAAGAAAAGTAAATGTAAAAGCACGGAAGCATAAGTTGTTGGAATGAGGTAAAAAACCACTAGAATTGAGTAAGTGAATTAGTGTGACATTAATGAAAATAGGTGTGTGAATTTTAAATTAGGCGCCTTTTAAAACACACACTAGCATAAAAGCTATGTCATAAGAGAAGCATGCACTTCACTCATTCTAGTGTGTTTGAAATACTTTGAACTTGTAGGTTAAGACAACTAAACAAGCAATAAAGAAGCATCAAAGCACTCAAGCCAAAAATATATGGATGCTTATGATTAAGAAACACAATGCATTAAGATAAATGCTCAACATCCATCAAGAAATTGCCTAATCAAAGAAAGGATTCAAAATACAAGATGGCCAAATCATGCAATTCAAAAGATTTAGAAAGCTTTAAAGGCGATGTTATTCACTTGATATTCACAAAAGTTAAGCATGAAAAATTCAAAACCAAGTAATGAATTGTAACCTCAACAAAGAGATCCAACAATGAAAATTAGCAACAATGATGTTAAACCAACATCTCATCAGTAGCAATAAATAGTAAACCGAATTAATAATCCAACACTTATAATGAAAACTGAAAAATTAAACAAAAATAAAACTAACCAAACAACTAATTAACTAAAAGGAATGGTTATAAATGGTGTTTGGTAGTGTTGGATGAGGAGTAAGAGAAGGGAAGAAGAAGGGAAAAGGAAAGAAATGGAAAGAAGAGAAGAAAAATGGAGTGTTGAGACAAGGCGATCCAAGCGTACGCGTGCGCGTGGGGTGGTGAAATGGAATCAACGCGTACGCATATATCATGCATATGCGTGGTGTGTTATTCAGAGAGCGTTGACGCGTACACATGGGGTGATGCGTACGCGTGCCTTCGGGCACAAATTTGGCATGAAGTAGGCACAACTCTCAGGTTTGTGGCTGGGAGGTGAAAATTTTGAATCCACGCGTACACGTGGGTGACGCGTGCGCGTGGATGGTTGAAAAAAACTGGGATCATGTGTACGCGTGGGGCACGCATATGCATGGGTTGGTGCTCTGATTTTTAAAATTTTTCCAAGTTCTTGCACCAAACCAAGCATTTTAAACCTCCAAACAGCTACCAAAACACCATAAAACCTTATTTAACATCCTAGACTACCAAATACACTCAACAAACTCAACAAAACATGAAATTAAACTAATTTTACCAATATTTACAAAAGAGAAAATGAAAAGATTTTACCATGGTGGGGTGTCTCCTACCTAGCACTTTTGTTTATTGTCCTTAAGTTGGACTTATGGAGAGCTCCTCATCAAGGTGGCTTGTGCTTGAATCCATCCTTGAACATCCCCCAATGCTTGATTCTCCAATAAGCTCCATCATTCAAAAGTAATGCCTCCAAGCCTTGATGGAGTTCCTCACAAGCCAAGGGCTCCCAAAATTGATTCTCCTTGTGCGATCCGGGATCCCACACCTTATTTTCACACCCGTCTTCAAGTTGATCATCATTAATCCATCCGGGTAGTAAGCAAGATGAATTCTCAATGAAGTGCCTCACTCTCCTCCTAGACCCCTCTAATTGAGCACTAGTCCAACCCTTGCATCTAACCCTTGAAGTCTCACCCATGATGAGCCTTGATTTGTAACACCAACCATGAAACATCCTCCTCTTACGCTTCATCCCGCAAAGTGTCCTAAGTTTCCCATCCGTTTCAAACAAGCCATACTCAAATGGGGCAATAAAGCTAATATAAATGAGTTTTACCCACTCAAAAGAAGGATTAGATGACAACCTAGGTAAAGAAGCTTCCAAGGATCTTGACAAAGCATGTTCGACTCCCGTCCTTCTTTTTCTAAGGACTTCCACCTCTTCATAAGATTTCTCAAATTCAATCCTTTGCTCATCAACTTGAGAGGGTTCTTCAAGCTCAAAGGATTCTTCGCCACTAAGACTTGATGCTTGATCTTCATTGCCAAGGGAACTCAATTCTTCCACTATCCCATCCAATTCTTCATATGGGATATGTCTTGGAGGGTGTGCACATTCCTCCTTAACATCAAATTCAATCTTCTTGGAGGGATTTTCTTCAACTCTATGTTCCCATGGAGGTTTCGCATCTCCTAGGTTTTCAACCACTTCTCTCCTTTCTTCAACAATCATAGCTTCCTCCAATTGTTTTAACACAAAGCAACATTTCTCATCATCCACCGGAATTTCCAATCTCTCCCTCATGCTATGCTCTTCATTTGATTATCCATATGTAGCCATGGGAGTACTTTGGTTGTTCAAGCATTGGGAGGCTAGTCGGCTCACCACCTCATCCAAGGTGGCCGTATATTCTTGTACATCCCTTTGCATCTTTTCTTGCCCTTGAAGTAAAGACCAAGGGTTTCATCTATTGGAGGTTGGGGTGAATGGAAGGATTCATTATCTTAGAGAAAGGGTTCGTAATAGGAAGGTGGTTCATCATAGTAAGGATATGGTGGTTCTATGTTATCCGTTTGTTATACTTGTTGCATAACACACTCCAATCTATTATTCTCAAGTTGAGATTCTACAATCTTCTTCCTATTATCCTCTTCGGTTGCTCTTTCACAATCATCCATGGACATGTGGTATGAATCCCATGCATCTAACTTTTGACGGATGGTTGCTTGAAGCCGATCCATTGTTTCCTTGAGGCGATCCTTTGATTCTTGTTCCAGGTTGCTAACATACGTAGGATCATATTGCTCTTGGATTGATGGACATGGGTATTCTTCCGTGGAGGGTGGTGGTGGAAAGTAGAATTCATCTTGTGGTTGAAAATTCACATACATTGGGGGTGGCTCATCTTGGTTATAGTATGGAGAGGGTGGTTCTTGGAAGTGTTGATATTGTGGTGGTTCCATGTATGGCTCATAGGGCTCAAAAGGTGGTTGGAATGGTGGATATGGATTAGGGTCATATGGAGGTGTTTGGTGAAGAGGTGCTTGTGAGTATGGTTGGGGGTTATGTTGAGGATATGGCTCAGAGGCATATGGTGGTGATTCTTGAAAGTCATAAGGAGATTCACCATAGCCATTTGATTAGTATGCATCATAGAATGGCTCTTGTTCATAGTGTATATGTGGAGGTTTTGCCATGAGGATTGATCATATACATATGGCTCCTCCCATCCTTGAGTGTCCCATCCTTGATACACATCTTCATTGAAGCTTCCATTTCCTACAACATGGTGAGAACCAAACTCATAGCCAAAGTGGTGAGAATTTATAGTAGCAAGTAAAAATAAAAACAAAAACTAGTAACAAATAAAGAGAACAAACTCCTACAACTACCAAAAACTAACAAAGAAGCAAAAGGCAAACATATTCACAATATTCACATATATACAATAACCAATAACAATGCACACAATTGCAATTCCCCGGCAACAGCGCCATTTTGATGAACAAATTTTTTATGGTATATAATTTCACATGAAATCTCGTTGCAAGTATAGTTTCTAAACCAACAAATAATCATTTCATGCAAAAAATTATTTGTCACAAGTACAAACCCCAATAAAAATAACTGAAGTATTCAAACCTCGGGTTATCTCTCAAAGGAATTTCAGGTAAATGTTCTTGTTATTGGTTATGAGATGTATATTTTGGGGTTTTGGATAAAGGACAAGAAAAGTAAATTGCAAGAATAAAACTAATAGCTAAGAAAGCTCTTGGCAAGGAATGAGAACTAGAAGTCCTATCCTAATTATTATCATCCTCAATTGTGACGAGAATTGTCCATTGCTCCACTTAGTCAACCTCCAACTATGAAGGAAAGTCAAATGGAAATAATCAATTTGATTCCTCAACGCCTAGTCAACACCTAAGGAAAGACTAGCATTAGTGGAATTCAAATCAACTAGCTGGTGCACGAAATTGTAAATCATACTTTTCACAACTCGTACCACTAACCAGCAAGTGCATTGGGTCGTCCAAGTAATACCTTACGTGAGTACGGGTCGAATCCCATGGAGATTGTTGGCTTGAAGCAAGCTATGGTTATCTTGTAACTCTTAGTCAGGATAATAATAATTCTCAGTTTTGATTGGTAGTAAATAAAAAGCATGGATTAAATAATACTTGTTATGCAGTAATAGAGAATATGTTGGAGTGTTAGAGATGCTTTATCTTCTGAATCTCTGCTTTCCTACTGTCATCTTCTTCACGCACGCAAGGTTCCCCCTATGGCAAGCTGTGTGTTGGTGGATCATCGTTGTCAATGGCTACCATCCGTCCTCTCAGTGAAAATGGTCCAGGTGCACTGTCACCGCACGACTAATCATCTATCGGTTCTCACTCATGCTGGAATAGGATCCATTGATCCTTTTGCGTCTGTTACTACGCCCAACCCTTATGAGTTTGAAGCTCGTCACAGTCATTCAATCCCTGAATCCTACTCGGAATACCACAGACAAGGTTTAAACTTTTCGGATTCTCAATAATGCTGCCAATGGATTATAGCTTATACCACGAAGACTCTGATTAAGGAATCTAAGAGATACTCATTCAATCTAAGGTAGAATGGAGGTGGTTGTCAGGCACGCATTCATAGATTGAGAATGGTGATGAGTGTCACGGATCATCACATTCATCATATTGAAGTGCAAATGAATATCTTAGATAGAAATAAGCGTGTTTGAATCGAAAACAGAAATAATTGCATTAATCCATCGAGACACAGCAGAGCTCCTCACCCCCAACAATTGAGTTTAGAGACTCATGCCATCAAAGAGTACAAAGTTCAGATCTAAAATGTCAAGAGGTACAAAATAAATCTCTAAAATTTGTTTAAATACTAAACTAGTAACCTAGGTTTACAGAAAATGAGTAAACTGAGATAGATAGTGCAGAAATCCACTTCTGGGGCCCACTTGGTGTGTGCTGGGGCTGAGACTTGAGCTTTTCACGTGCCTGGGCTGTTTCTGGAGTTAAACGCCAGGTTGTAACATGTTTTGGGCGTTTAACTCCAACTTGTAACCTGTTTCTGGTGTTTAACGCCAGAATGGAACATGGAACTGGCGTTAAACGCCAGTTTACATCATTTATCTTCGAGAAAAATATGGACTATTATATATTTCTAGAAAGCCCTGGATGTCTACTTTCCAACCCAATTGAGAGCACGCCAATTGGGCTTCTATAGCTCCAAAAAGTCCATTCCGAGTGCAGGGAGGTCAGAATCCAACAACATCAGCAGTCCTTTTTCAGCCTAAATCAAATTTTTGCTCAGCTCCCTCAATTTCAGCCAGAAAATACCTAAAATCACAGAAAAATACACAAACTCATAGTTAAGTTCAGAAATATGAATTTTGCCTAAAAACTAATAAAAATATACAAAAAACTAACTAAAACATACTAAAAACTACATGAAATTACCCCCAAAAAGCGTATAAAATATCCGCTCATCACAACACCAAACTTAAACTGTTGCTTGTCCCCATGTAACTAGATAAATAAAATAGGATAAAAAGAAATCCAGAAGCAATAATATCTCAGAGTGTTAAGTGAAGCTTAGATTCTAATTAGATGAGCGGGACTAGTAGCTTTTTGATTCCAAACAGTTTTGGCATCTCACTTTATCCTTTGAAATTCAGAATGATTGGCATCCATAGGAACTCAGAATTCAGATAGTATTATTGATTCTCCTAGTTTAGTATGTTGATTCTTGAACACAACTACTTTATGAATCTTGGCTGTGGCTCTAAGCACTTTGTTTTCCAGTATTACCACCGGATACATAAATGCCACAGACACATAACTGGGTGAACCTTTTCAGATTGTGACTTAGCTTTGCTAAAGTCCCCAATTAGAGGTGTCCAGAGTTCTTAAGCACACTCTTTTGCTTTGGATCACGACTTTAACCACTCAGTCTCAAGCTTTTCACTTGGACCTGCATGCCACAAGCACATGGTTAGGGACAGCTTGATTTAGCCGCTTAGGCCTGGATTTATTTCCTTGGGCCCTCCTATCCATTGATGCTCAAAGCCTTGGATCCTTTTTACCCTTGCCTTTTGGTTTAAAGGGCTATTGGCTTTTTTTGCTTTTTTTTCTCTTTTTTTCACTGCTTTTTCTTGCTTCAAGAATCAATTTCATGATTTTTCAGATCATCAATAACATTTCTCTTGTTCATCATTCCTTCAAGAGCCAACAGATTTAACATTCATAAACTCCACTATCAAAATTATGCACTATTCAGGCATTCATTCAGAAGACAAAAAGTATTACCACCACATATAAATAATTAGAATTTTCCTTATTAAAAACTCGAAAAAATATTGCCTCCTTATTCTAAAAATCTGCTATTTTATTCATGTTTGATGATGATGAGAAAAATAAATTATAGCTTAATTGGAGATAAAATCGAAATAAAGATACTAATTACTACTACTCATATATAAATTCTAAGGTAAATTCCTAATAAGAACAATTATCACAGAGTTAAGGCTAAGATTAGGACTCAACAACCTTTATTTTGGGAGGTGGATGCTCCTTTAATCTGTGGGGTGCTTGGCCCTTCAAGAGATAGCTTCTGACGCTTCGGTTCCTTCAGTTCACGCCCTTGCTCTTCTTGTTCCCCAAGCAGTTTGCAAAGCATGCTATTTTGATTTTGCTATTCTTCCTTTAGTTGGTCCATAGCTGCTTGCAACTTGGCAACAGATGCTTCAAGACGCTCCAAGTATTTAATTTGAGGGATTTCCGGGGGGAACTCCTATGCTTTCCTCTTGATGGGGTCATCCTGCACTTGTTGTCCTTCCATTGACTTTTTGGTGATTGATTGCTCAACTGAGATATACTCATTTACTCCCATCTTTACCCCAGCATCTTTACATAGTATAGAGATTAAGCTTGGCTAAGCTGACTTGGCATCTTTGGAGTTCTTGTTTGCAATAGTGTAAAGTTCACAAGAGATCAGCTGATGAACTTCCACTTCTTTTCCCAACATAATGCAATGGATCATTACTGCTCTTTTGATGGTGACTTCAGAGCGGTTGCTAGTGGGCAGTATAGAATGCCCAATGAAGTCCAGCCAGCCTCTGGCGACTGGTTTGAGATCTTCTCTCTTGAGTTGATTTGGGACACCCTTTGTGTTGGTTGTCCACTTGGTTCCAGGGAGGCATATGTCCTCTAGAATTTTGTCCAAGCTCTTATTTGTTCTTATCATTCTCCTATTAAAGGAGTCTGGGTCATCTTGCAGTTGAAGCAGCTTGAAAATCTCTCTTATTTTGTCAGGGTGGAGGTGAACAATCTTCCCTCTGACCAGAGTTCGATAGTCATAAAAGGCGGTTCCAGCTATTCTCTGCCTGTCTATTTGCCACAGATTAGAGTAGAATTCCTGAACCATGTTTCTTCCCACCTTTGTTTCAAGATTAGCTAGGATTTCCCAGCTCCTGTTTCGAATTTGCTCTTGGATCTCCAGATATTCGTCTTCTTTCAGATTGAATTTAACTTCCGGGATCACTGACCTTAGACCCATTATTTTGTAGTAATGGTCTGAATGTTCTTTGGTTAAGAACTTCCCTTGATTCCAAAGTGATTTTGGAATATTCTCTTTCTTGCCTCTTGGAGTGGTTTGTTTTCCTTTAGGAGCCATGATCTTAGTGGGTATTGGTTTAGTGATCACGGATAAACACACCAAACTTAGAGGCTTGCTTGTCCTCAAGAAAAATAAAGGAAAGGAGAGAGATAGAGGGAGAGCCAAGTTAGAATTGTGGAGGAGAGAAGGGAGGCCGAACGCAGATTTAAAGGGAAGGGGGGTGGGTTTTCGAAAATTTTTGAAAAAGATAGGATAGAAGATATGATTTGTAAAAGATAAGTATGATGGGAAAAAGATGTAATTTAAAATTGAAAAGATATGAAAGATATTTGAAAAAGATAAATTTGAATTTTGAAAAGAATGATGAGTGTAAAAAGATTTGAGAAGAATTTAAAAAGATTTGAAAAGAGTTCAAAAAGATAAATGAGTTTTGAAAAAGGTTTGAAAAGATATTGAAGAAAAATTAAGAAATATGTTTAGGATTAGAAAATTTTCGAAATTGAAGTTGAAAGATGAGAGTTTGTAACATGTTTATGCAAGAAATCATGAATTGAAACATGAAAAATGGAAAAAAATTGAAGTGAAAACAAAGTTACCTTCTCCCCACAATCTTGGCGTTAAACGCCCAACTGCTGCATGTTTTGGGCGTTTAACGCCCAGCTGTAGCTTTTGGCTGGCGTTAAATGCCAGAAAATCCTTTATCACTGGGCGTTTTTCTGAACGCCCAGGATGCTGCAAATCTGGCGTTAAACGCCCAGAATGGTATCCATTCTAGCGTTTAGCGCCCAAATGGCTATCCTTACTGGTGTTAAACGCACAGTAGATGCTTCTTTTGGGCGTTTAACGCCCAAAACAGATTTTACTGGCGTTTTCTCACCAATGAGCTTCTTTTTGCTGTTTTATCCTCTGAATCCTTCTATAACTCTGTGAACTCATGCAATTGCTATTTTACCTTGAAGATAATTAATATGAACCTGTAAAATTATCATTTAATTAACAAATAAGCTTTATTAATGGCTTTGTTGCCTCCCAGCAAGCGCTTCTTTATTGTCTTTAGCTGGACTATTACTGAGCTTTAATCAAGTCTCAGTTTTGAGCATTCTTGCTCAAAATTGCTTTCAAGAGAATGTTTGACTCTCTGTCTATTAACAATGAATTTTTTGTTAGAGTCATTATCCTGAAGCTCTACATATTCATATGATGACACACCTATAATAACATATGGTCCTCTTCACTGGGATTTCAACTTTCCGGAGAATAATCTGAGCCTAGAGTTAAACAGCTGAACTTTTTGCCCTGGCTCAAAGACTCTGGATGACAGCTTCTTATCATGCCATCTTTTTGCTTTCTCTTTGTAAATTTTTGCATTTTCAAAAGCATTGAGTCTGAATTCCTCTAGCTTATTTAACTGGAGCAATCATCTTTCTCCAGCTAACTTGGCATCAAGGTTTAGGAATCTGGTTGCCCAGTAGGCCTTGTGTTCCAATTCCACTGGCAAGTGACAGGCTTTTTCATACACAAGCTGGTATGGAGAGGTCCCTATAGGAGTCTTGAATGCTGTTTTGTATGGCCACAGAGCATCATCCAAGCTTCTTGCCCAATCCCTTCTACGGTTAATCACAGTCCATTCCAGGATTATTTTAAGTTCTCTATTAGAGACTTCAGCTTGCCCATTTGTCTATGGATGATATGGAGTTGCCACCCTGTGGCTAACTCCATATCGAACCATAGCAGAGTAAAGCTGTTTATTGCAGAAATGAGCACCCCATCACTGATTAGTACTCTAGGGACACCAAATCTGTTGAAGATGTATTTCTAGAGGAATTTCAGCACTGTCTTAGTATCATTAGTGGGTGTTGCAATAGCCTCCACCCATTTGGATACATAATCCACTACCACCAGAATATAAGTATTTGAGTATGATGGTGGAAAAGGCCCCATGAAGTCAATACCCCATACATCAAACAACTCAATCTCCAAGATCCCTTGTTGAGGCATGGCATAACCGTGAGGCAGATTGCCAGATCTTTAGCAACTGTCACAATTACGTACAAATTCTCGCGAGTCTTTATAGAGAGTAGGACAGTAGAAGCCACATTGGAGGACTCTTGTGGCTGTTCGCTCACTTCCAAAATGTCCTCCGTACTGTGATCCACGGCAATGCCAGAGGATCTTCTGTTCTTCTTCTTTGGGTACACTTCTACGGATTACTCCGTCCGCACATCTCTTGAAGAGATATGGTTCATCCCAAAGATAGTATTTTGCATTCGAGATCAATTTCTTTGATTGCTGCCTACTATACTCTTTGGGTATGAATCTCACAGCCTTGTAGTTTGCAATGTCTGCAAACCATGGTACTTCCTGGATGGCAAAGAGTTGCTCATCTGAAAAGTTTTCAGAGATCTCAATAAGAGGGAGGGATGCCCCTTCTACTGGTTCTATTCGGGACAGGTGATCTGCTACTTGGTTCTTTGTCCCTTTTCTGCCTCTTATTTCTATATCAAACTCTTGCAGAAGCAACATCCATCTTATGAGTCTGGGTTTTGAATCCTGCTTTGTGAGTAGATATTTAAGAGTAGCATGGTCAGTGTGCATAATCACTTTTGATCCTACTAAATAAGATCTGAACTTGTCAATGGCGTAAACCACTGCAAGTAACTTCTTTTCTGTAGTTGTGTAGTTCTTCTGTACGTCATTTAAAAGACAACTGGCATAATAAATGACATGCAAAAGCTTGTCATGTCTTTGTCCCAACACTGCACCAATGAAATGGTCACTGGCATCACACATTAGTTCAAATGGTAATGTCTAGTCTGGTACAGAGATGACTGGTGCTGTGACCAGCTTAGCTTTCAGAGTCTTAAATGCCTGCAGACACTCCTTATCAAAGATAAATGGCATGTCAGCAGATAGCAGATTACTCAGAGGTTTTGCAATTTTTGAAAAATTCTTTATTAACCTCCTATAGAATCTTGCATACCCCAGAAAGTTTCTGATTGCCTTAACATTGGCAGGTGGTGGTAATTTTTCAATTACCTCTACCTTAGCTTGATCCACCTCTATTGCCTTGTTCGAAATTTTGTGCCTAAGGACAATTCCTTCAGTCACCATAAAGTGACATTTCTACCAGTTTAAAACCAGGTTAGTCTCTTGGCACCTCTTTAGAACAAGTGCTAGATGGTCAAGACAGGAGCTGAATGAGTCTCCAAATACTGAAAAGTCATCCATGAAGACTTCCAGAAATTTTTCCACCATATTAGAGAAAATAGAGAGCATGCACCTTTGAAAGGTTGCAGGTGCATTGCACAGACTAAATGGCATCCTTCTGTATGCAAATACTCCAGATGGACATGTGAATGCTATTTTTTCTTGATCTTGGGGATCTACTGCAATTTGATTATAACCTGAATATCCATCCAGAAAGTAGTAGTAATCATGACCTGCTAGTCTTTGTAGCATCTGGTCCATGAATGGTAAAGGAAAATAATCCTTTCTGGTAGCTGTATTGAGCCTTCTGTAATCAATACACATACGCCACCCTATAACTGTCCTTGTAGGAACCAGTTCAGTTTTTCATTATGAACCACTGTCATGCCACCCTTCTTAGGGACGACTTGGACAGGGCTCACCCAGGGGCTATCAGAAATAGGATAAATAATCCCAGCCTCTAGTAATTTAGTGACCTCCTTCTGCACCACCTCCTTCATGGCTGGATTTAGCCGCCTCTGTGGTTGAACCACTGGCTTAGCATCATCCTCTAATAGGATCTTGTGCATGCATCTGACTGGGCTAATGCCCTTAAGATCACTGATGGACCACCCAAGAGCTGTCCTGTGTCTCCTCAGCACTTGAATTAGTGCTTCCTCTTCTTGTGGCTCTAAGGTAGAGCTTATGATTACAGGAAAAGTGTCACCTTCTCCTAGAAATGTATATTTCAGGGATGGTAGTAATGGTTTGAGCTCGTGTTTAGCAGGTTTCTCTTCTTCCTGAGGGATTTTTAGAGGTTTTATTATTCTCTCTGGTTCCTCCAGATCAGGCTGAACATCTTTAAAGATATCCTCTAGCTCTGTTTTGAGACTCTCAGTCATATTGACCTCTTCCACCAGAGAGTTAATAATATCAATGCTCATGCAGTCATTTGGGGTGTCTGGATGTTGTATAGCTTTGACAACATTCAACTTAAACTCGTCCTCATTGACTCTCAGGGTTAATTCCTCTTTTTGGACGTCAATGAGGGTTCGTCCAGTTGCTAGGAAAGGTCTTCCTAGAATGAGAGTTGCACTCTTGTGCTCCTCCATTTCCAGCACCACAAAGTTAGTGAGAAAGGCAAATGGCCCAACCTTGACAATCATGTCTTCAATCACGCCTGATGGGTATTTAATGGAGCCATCAGCAAGTTAGAGACATATCCGGGTTGGTTTGACTTCTCCAGTCAAACCAAGCTTTTTGATAGTGGATGCAGGTATTAGGTTGATACTTGCTCCAAGATCACATAGAGCTTTCTTGGTATAAGTACCCTCTAATGTGCATGGTATCATGAAGCTTCCGGGATCTTTAAGCTTCTCTGGTAAACTTTTCAGAATGATTGCACTGCATTCTTCAGTGAGGCAAACTTTTTTAGTTTCTCTCAAATCCTTCTTATGACTTAAGATCTCTTTCATGAACTTAGCATAAGAGGGTATTTGCTCAAGTGCCGCTACAAACGGAATCTTTATTTCAAGGGTCCTGTGATAGTCTGCAAAGCGGCAAATTGCTTATCCTGCTCCGCTTGGTAGAGTTTCTGAGGATGAGGCATTTTGGCTTTGTATTATTCAACCTTAGTTGCTGCAGGTTTATTCTGATCCCTCACTGGCGTTTGAATGGCAGGGTTAGAAGCTGGATTGGCGTTGGATGCCAACTCCTTACCTGTTTCTGGCGTTCACTAAACTTTCCTTGGGCGTTTAACGCCAACTCCTTGCCTGTTTGTGGCGTTTGAACACCAGAACTGAGCATGGGTTGGGCGTTTAACGCCAGCTCTCCACCCTTTTCTGGCGTTTGAGTGCCAGAATTATTCCTCTCTGGGCTTTTACTGTCCTCAGAGGGATTTTGGGTAGCAGTTTGTTCATTTCTTGACTTCCTGCTACCTTGAAGTGAGGTATTTAATGTTTTCCCACTTCTTAATTGAATTGCTTGGCACTCTTCTGTTATTTGTTTTGATAACTACTGTTCTGTTTGCTTCAGCTGTACTTCTATATTCATATTGGCCATTCTTGTGTCTTGTAGTATCTCCTTGAATTTGGCTAGCTATTTTGTTAGAAAATCTAATTGCTGATTGAATTCAGTAACTTGTTCTACAGGACTGAGTTCAGCAGTTACTGTTTTAGCCTCTTCTTTCATGGAAGGTTCACTACTTAGGTACAGATGCTGATTTTTGGCAACTGTATCAATGAGATCTTGAGCTTCTTCAATTGTCTTTCTCATGTGTATAGATCCACCAGCTGAGTGGTCCAAAGACATCTGAGCTTTCTCTGTAAGCCCATAATAGAAGATGTCTAACTGCACCCACTCTGAAAACATTTCAGAGGGGCATTTTCTTAGCATCTCTCTATATCTCTCTGGTACACAAATTTGCAATCACACTCTTTGCAATTCGCACAACTGACCAGCAAGTGCACTGGGTCGTCCAAGTAATACCTTACGTGAGTAAGGGTCGATCCCACGGAGATTATTGGTTTGAAGCAATCTATGTTTATTTTATTAATCCTAGTCAGGATGCCAATAAGATTAATTGGATTTAATGATAAGAAGTCAAAGTATTTGGAATAAGGAATTGTTACTTTATTAATGGAGAATATATTGGAGTTTTGGAGATGCTTTGTCCTCTGAATCTCAACTTTTCCTTGAAATCCTTTTTCCACACGCAAGGTCCCTTCCATGGCAAGCTCTATGTAGGGTGTCACCCTTGTCAATGGTTACTTCCCATCCTCTCAGTGAAAACGTTCCTATGCTCTGTCACAGCACGGCTAATCATCTGTCGGTTCTCAATCAGGTTGGAATATAATCCATTGATTCTTTTGCGTTTGTCACTAACGCCCAGCCTTCAGGAGTTTGAAGCTCGTCACAGTCATTCAATCCCAGAATCCTACTCAGAATACCACAGACAAGGTTTAGACTTTCCGGATTCTCATGAATGCCGCCATCAATCCGGCTTATACCACGAAGATTCTGAGTAATGAATCTAAGAGATGCTTATTCAATCTGATGTAGAACAGGGGTGGTTGTCAGGCACACGTTCATGGATTGAGGAAGGTGATGAGTGTCACGGATCATCACCTTCTCCATAATTAAGCGCGAATGAATATCTTAGATAAGAACAAGCGTGTTTGAATGGAAAATAAAGGAGTTGTATTAATTCATCGAGACGCTGCAGAGCTTCTCACCCCCAACAATGGAGTTTAGAGACTCATGCCGTCAAAAAGTATGT
>NC_029776.3:58820316-58820725 GCF_000817695.3 Arachis duranensis | reverse complement strand
TCCACTTCTGGGGCCCACTTGGTGTGTGTTGGGGCTGAGACTAAAGCTATCCACGTGCTAAGGCTTTTCTTGGAGTTGAACTCCAAGTTATAACGTGTTTTGGGCGTTCAACTCCGGATCATGACGTGTTTCTGGCGTTTAACTCCAGACAGCAGCATGTACTTGGAGTTCAACGCCAAGTTACGTCCTCTATCTTCGCGCAAAGTATGGACTATTATATATTGCTGGAAAGCCCTGGATGTCTACTTTCCAACGCCGTTGAGAGGACGCCAATTGGACTATTGTAGCTCCAAAAAATCCATTCCGAGTGCAGGGAGGTCAGTATCCAACAACATCAGCAGTCCTTTTTCAGCCTAACTCAGATTTTTGCTCAGCTCCCTCAATTTCAGCCAGAAAATACCTGAAATCA
>NC_029776.3:58819746-58820072 GCF_000817695.3 Arachis duranensis | reverse complement strand
CATAAATAAAATAGGTTTTAACAGAAATTAAGAAGTAATAATATTTTAGAGTTTTAAATGAAGCTCAGATTCTTATTAGATGAGCGGGGCTTGTAGCTTTTTGTTTCTGAACAGTTTTGGCATCTCCCTTTATCCTTTGAATTTCAGAATGATTGGCATCCGTAGGAACTCAGAATTCATATAGTATTATTGATTCTCCTAGTGTAGTATGTTGATTCTTGAACACAGTTATTTTATGAGTCTTGGTCGTGGCCCTAAGCACTTTGTTTTCCAGTATTACCACCGGATACATAAATGCCACAGACACATAACTGGGTGAACCTTTT
>NC_029776.3:58817183-58819603 GCF_000817695.3 Arachis duranensis | reverse complement strand
TGCTGCTTTTTCTTGCTTCAAGAATCAATTTCATGATTTTTCAGATCATCAATAATATTTTTCGTGTTCCTCATTCTTTCAGGAGCCAATATTCATAAAATTCAAGATAAAAATTATGCACTGTTCAAGCATTCATTCAGAGAACAAAAAGTATTGCCACCACATGTAATTAATTATAATTTTTAAGGAGTAAAGTACAGAACTAGAGAGAGGAAAGGTAGAAGAACGAGAAATTGTAAAGGAAAAGTAAATCAAAGCATGAACTAAACCTAGATATAAGAAATCCTAATCTAGATCTAACCTAATTCTAGAGAGAAGAGAGTGCTTCTCTCTCTAGAAACTAACTAAAGCTTGATCCAAACTAAACTATGTATTCCCTCTTTGAATTCTACTTCTAATAGCCTTAGAAATGAGTTGGATCTAGGTCTGGGAAACCCAGAAATCACCCCTCCAACGGATTCACTTTAAGTGGGTCACGTGCAAACACCGACGCGTAAGCATGGGTCACGCGTACGTGGCGCCGTGCGACTTCACTTTCCACGTGTGCGCGTCTGCTGCGCGTGCGCGTCGATCTCAGCATCCCAAATCGTTGTTTCTTCATGGATTCTCCACTTTGCATGCTTTTCTCTTTGCTCCTTTAATCCATTCCTAGCCTTTTCAACCTGAAATCATTAACAAACGTATCAAGGCATCTAGTGGAATCAAAGGTGAATTAAAATCAACCAATTAAGGGCCTAAAAAGCATGTTTTAACACTTAAGTACAAATTAGGAGAAAGTCATGAAATCATGCCATTTCATTGAATAAATGTGAAAAAAGTGGATAAAATCCACCCAAATTAAGCACAAGATGTACCACGAAATAGTGGTGCATGAAGCAGCTCATTTGAATTGTTTAGGCTAAGATTTTGTTTCTTTTAGGCCTTCCTAACCATTGATGCTCAAAGCCTTGGATCCTTGCTCTTGCCTTTTAGTTTAAAGAGCTATTGGCATTTTCTTTTCCTTTCTTTTTCTACTTGCCTCTTTCTCTCATTTTTTTCGCAAAGACATCATATTTTTTTACTTTTATTGCTTTTTGCTTTTTGCTGCTTTTTCTTGCTTCAAGAATCAATTTTTGGATTACCAATAATACTTATCCTTTTTTCATCTTCAAAAGCCAACATTCTTAACTCCAACATCAAATATGCACTGTTCATTCATGCATTCAGAAGGTAAAAGCAATACCACCACATCAAAATAATTGAACTATTCTTATGATATAACTCGAAATTCAAGTATCTTTACTGCTTCTAAAAAAATAAAAAATTTTATTCAAGTTCAATGAGATGATAAGAGGAACATTTTATACCTAATTGGAAAAATAAGGAGAATAGAAACTTAAATCTTAATAATGCTTAATAATGCTTATGCAATTCTTAAATTAAAAGACAAAAAAATAAAAACTTAAATTCTACTAGTGATCATGTAAATTTAAACATAAGAAACAGCAATTAGAATAAGCACAGAAATAGGGAGGTGGAACTCAACCACCTTAATCATGGTTGGCGTTAGGTTCTTTAGGGGATAATTTCTGACGCTTCAGTTCTTCTAGTTCACGCCCCTGCTTCTCTTGTTCCTTGATTAGTTTGCAAAGCATGCTGGTCTAGTCGTTTTGCTCATCTCTTAATTGATCCAAGGTGGTTTGTAATTGTACAACAGATGCTTCCAGCTGGGTCCAATATTCAATTGGAGGGATCTCTTGTGTTTGAAGAGGCTCAGGTGTCTTCCTTTTGGGATGATCATCTGGTAGTCTGGCGCTTTCCATCACTTGCTTGGTGATCGGACAATCTGTTGGGATCCATGAGTCTCTGTTAATCAGGACTCTAGCCTCTTTGCATAGGTGAAAAATAAGGTTTGGATAGGCCAATTTGGCTTGAGTTGATATCCTGTTTACAACCTTGTACAACTGACGATTGGATTTTTGACGGTATAGAATTTCTCAAATAAAATCTCGTCGAAGTATAATTTCTAAACCAAACAATAATCCTTTCATACAAAAATTTGTTTGTCACAAGTACAAACCCCTAAAATCTATAAATCGAAGTATTTAAACCTCGGGTCGTTCTCCCTAGGAATTGTAATAAAGTGTCTTGTTATTGGTTTGGGTTGTTTTGGGGTTTTGGATAAGAGACATGAAAGTAAATGGCAATGAAAATAAACTAACAATTATAAAAGGCTCTTGGCAAGCTATGAGAACTAGAAGTTCTATCCTAGTTATCCTTCTCAATTGTGATGAGAATTGTTCATTGCTACCACTTAGTTAACCCTTACTAAAGAAAGGAAAGTCAAGTGGATGAATTGACTTGAGCCACAAGTTCTAGCCAACTCCCAAGGAAAGACTAGCTTTAGTGCACTCCAAACCAATTAGCAATCTCTCCAATTA
>NC_029776.3:58812480-58817016 GCF_000817695.3 Arachis duranensis | reverse complement strand
GAAGTGAGAACTTCTCTCTCTAGAAACTACTTCTAAACTAATCCTAATGAGTGAAAATGAACTAATGTGTGATCTCCCCCTTTTGCTCTTCAATCCTTGGCTTTAAATAGCATCTTTGGCGCCAAAGTTGGTTGCAATTAGGCCCCACAACCCTTCAGAATTCGTTGGCCACGTTTTCATTAAAACGGCACCGACGCGTACGCGCACAGCACGCGTACGCGTCCATGGGGTAATTGGCAGGTGCGCGCAAGCGCCAGGTGCGCGCGCGCGTCCATGGGCGAGTTCAACTTCTTTGACTTTTCATGATTTCTCCACTTTGCATGCTTTCCCTCTTCACTCCTTTGATCCATTCCTAGCCTTTTCAATCTGAAATCACTAACAAACATATCAAAGAATCTAGTGGAATCAAAGGGAGATTAAAACCATCAAATTAAGGGTCGAAAAGCATGATGAATTGAATTTAGCCAATTTAAGGTCTAGAAAGCATGTTTTCACATCTAAGCACAAATAAGGAGACAATCACAAAACCATGCTATTTCATTGGATAAATGTGGGTAAAAGGTATTAAAATCTCTTAGAATCAATGCAAGATAAACCCTACAAATGGGGTTTGTCAACCTCCCCACACTTAAACCAAGCATGTCCTCATGCTTAAGCCAAGGGAAAGCAAAGGGTATGGCATTTATTCAATGGAAACTAACTAAATGCAATCTACCTATATGCAACTATCTACATGAATGCAATTGCTTGGTCAAAGTAAATCAATTCCCAAGAAGCATATATGCACAAGGGCTAGGGACTAGCAAGTCTAATCCACAATTGAATTGAGTTATTAAATATTTTTACAAACTTGCATGAAAAGAGATGATCATGGGTGGAAACATGTAATTGAGCAATCGAACCCTCACCGGATGTGTTTGCACTCTATTCGCTCAAGTGTTTAGGGGTTGATTCACTCAATTCTCTTCTAATCATGCTTTCTAAGATTTGTTTTTCTTCTAACAATCAACATATATTTCATGCATGCATACATATATCATGAGGTCTTTTCATAGGTTGTAATGGGGCTAGGGTCAAGGTAGGATGCATATTTGGTTAAGTGAGTTTGAAATTTGAATCTTTGATAAGCTTAAACTTCCCACCTAGCCTATGACATCCTATACAATTAAGTTCTCACCTAACTACCCATTCCTCACTTTTCCACATACTCATGTATCCCTTTTTAATTTCACACACATATGCATTGATTTTATTGAGC
This sequence comes from Arachis duranensis, assembly GCF_000817695.3. Taxonomy (NCBI): domain Eukaryota; kingdom Viridiplantae; phylum Streptophyta; class Magnoliopsida; order Fabales; family Fabaceae; genus Arachis; species Arachis duranensis. Next base: position 58,815,758 of record NC_029776.3, on the reverse strand, counting down.
TACACTTTGGTTTGGGGCATTTTGTCCCCTTTTTATTACTTTCTTTTTCTTCTTTTTCTTTCTTTTTCTATTTTTTTCCATATTATTTTTATTTTCTTTTTCTTTTGTTTTTCTCATCATTTTTTTTCTTTCTATATACAAGAGCATCAATGCATAAGGTTTTACATTTGATCAATACATGAGTATGTACCCAATTCCCAATAATTTCAATAGAAACACAAAACTACCTTTTTATTCACCCAATATCCCAAGATTCCCACACTTGAATGATACTCACACACACTAGCCTAAGCTAATCAAAGATCCAAATTAAGGACTTGTATTGTTTTTCGCTTTAGGCTTGTAATGTGCTAAAATAAGAACAAAGTGGGTTAAGCGTAGGCTCAAATTGGCTAACAAAGGAATATAAAAGGTTGGTTATTTGGGTAAGTGAGCTAAATGAAATGATGGCCTCAATCATATAAATGCATGAATACACAAAATAATGGACATAAAGAATCAAACAAATCAAAGATTACAATTATAGAAAGAGAATAATGCACACAAGAATGGAAAATAAGTGGTTATAAGGTGTAACCACACCATTAGGCTCAAAACTCACAAGCTTGTGTTCTTAGCTCAAAAATATGATCCACAATATATATATCTCAAGCAAGTTCTATGAAAAGTTTTCACTCAAATCAATTGAGGTGCCCTATAGATAGAAATCTTGAAAATTTTCATTATTTTGACTAAGCTTATTGTGTATATATATGCAAAAATTAAGAGAATGCAAGTAAAATTCCTAAAAACCTAAAATGAAATGCAAAAGTGTTGGGATTAGAAACTTGTCACCCAAAATCGCCGACCGGTCGGACGACCTCCCCACACTTAAAAGTTTGCACCGTCCTCGGTGCACTCAAAGATGAGCAAGGGGGTACGGTGACTCTCCGAATTGCTACGTGTTCTTAGTCTTGCTTCCGTTATTGCTTGTGGTGCATTCGTCATGAAAAATAAAAATATAACACCATAAGATGAGAAGATATAAAAGCAAGGAAGCATACATTGTTGGAATGAGGTAAATCACTAGAAATGAATGAGTGAATTATTGTGACATTAATGACAAATAAGTGTGTGAATTCTAAAAAAACATACACTTTACTCATTCTAGTATGCTTGAGATGCTTTAAGTAAACTTGTAAGGTAAAACAAGCATTAAAGAAGCATGAAAGCATTCAAGTCAAACACATATGGATGCATATGATCATGAAATACCGTGCATTAAGGTAAATGCACATCATCATCCATCATCACGAGGTTGCCTAATCACAAAATAAGGCTCAAATCACATGGTGGCCAAATCATGTAATTCAAGAAGAGTTACAAGCTCGAAGGCAATTTTCATCACTTGGTATTTTTCAAAAGATAAGCATGAAAAACGCAAGACCAAGTAGCAAAATATAACCTCAATCATAAAATCCAACAAAGATTGTAAACATAATGATGTTAAGAAAACATCCCTTTTTAATACGTAGCAGCAATGAATGGTAAACAAGGATAACAATCCAACACTTACAATGAAAAAGAGAAAATGAAATGAAAAACTAACTAAAACTAACTAAGCAACTAACTAACTAACTAATTAACTAACTAACTAATAACTAACTAAAATAAATGGTTATCAATGGTGTTGGATGAGGGGTAGAAGAAAGGAAGAAGAAAGGAAGAAGAAAGGGGAAGGAAAGAAATGGAAAAATGAGAAGAAAAGAAATGTAGTGAAGGAAGGGCATCCACGCGTACGCACACATGGCGCGCGCGCGTCGATGGCTTATTTCGAGAGTGGCGTACGTGTCATGTGCGCGAGCGCGCAAATAGGTTTGTGCCTCAGGCCCAAGTTCCACACAGTGCAGGCCTAACTCTCGGGTCAAGGTATGGAAGGTGGAACTTCTCAATCCACGCGTACGCGTGCATGGCACGCTCGCGTGGATGGTCGAAAATGCTCAATGTACGCGTACGCGTGCAGTGCGCGTCTGCGTGGATGGTCAAAAAATGCTCAGGTGCGCGTACGCGTTAGGTGCGCGCACGCGTCGATGGTGTTCTGTTTTTCAAAATTTTTCTAAGTTCTTGCACCAATCCAAGCCTTTCAATCCTCCAAACAACTACCAAAACACCCTAAAACCTTATTTATCAGATTATACTTCTAACTAAACTTAACAAACCAACAAAAACATGAAATTAAACTAATTCTACCAATATTTACAAAAGATAAAAATGAAAATGAGAATCTACCTACAATGGCAACTCAATTCACTTATTAACAAACTAAAAGTGTATGGAAAGAGTTTACCATGGTGGGGTGTCTCCCACCTAGCACTTTTATTTATTGTCCTTAAGTTGGACTTATGGGGAGCTTCTTATCAAGGTGGCTTGCGCTTGTATTCATCTTGGAACTCCCACCAATGCTTGGTTCTCCATTGTGCCCCAAGATTTCTCATGGATTGAGCCAAGTGTTGATGGAGTTCTTCACAAGCTTGGGGCTCCCAAAGTTGATCCTTTTCTTGTGATCCGGGATCCCACACTTTATTTTCACACCCATCTTGAGGTTGATCATCATTATTAGTCCATCCGGGTGGTGAATAAGATGAATTCTCTATGAAGTGCCCAACAATCCTCCTAGACCCATCTATTTGAGCACTACTCCAACCTTTATATCTCATGTTTGATGCATCAACCATAATGAGCCTTGATTTGCTACGCCAACCACAAAACTTTTTTCGCTTACGCTTCATCCCACAAACTTCCCTAAGTTGGCCATCCGTTTCAAGCAAACCATATTCAAGTGGGATAATAAAACTAATAGAAATGAATTTCACCCACTCAAGTGAAGGAGTAGATGGCAACCTAGGCAAAGATGCTTCCAAAGATCTTGACAAAGCATAACCAACCCCCGTTCTTCTATTTCTAGGGACTTCCACCTCTTCACAAGATCTCTTAATCTCAATCCTTTGTTCAACAATTTTATCTGAACCTTTTCCTTTACTCAAATCATAATAGGGAGGGTGAGAAAAATTTACCTCCTCAACGCTTTCAAATCCAACGGGAGAAGGTTCTTCATGCTCAAAGGATTCTTCACCACTAAGACTTGATGCTTGATCTTCATCACCAAGGGGACTCAATCCTTGCTCTATCCCATCCAAGTCTTCATATGGAGTATGCCGTGGAAGGTGTGCACTTTCCTCCCTAGCATCAATTTCAATCATCTTGGAGGGGTTTTCTTCAAATCTATGTTCCCATGGAGG
>NC_029776.3:58794411-58811872 GCF_000817695.3 Arachis duranensis | reverse complement strand
AGGTTGTTGCCATGAAGATTGATCATATGCATATGGCTCCTCCCACCTTTGGTTATCCCATCCTTGATACACATTCTCATTGTAGTTCTCATCACCTACAACATAATTGTAATCACACTCATAGCCAAAGTGAGAGTTCATGATAGTAAGAGAGGGAAAAAAACAAAAAAATAGGAACAAATAAAGAGAAAAAACTAAAAACTAACAAAGAAGCAAAAAGCAAACATATTCACAATATTCACATATATACAATAACCAATAACACAACACCATTGCAATTCCCCGGCAACGGCGCCATTTTGACGATTGGATTTTTGACGGTATAGAATTTCTCAAATAAAATCTCGTCGAAGTATAGTTTCTAAACCAAACAATAATCCTTTCATACAAAAATTTGTTTGTCACAAGTACAAACCCCTAAAATCTATAAACCGAAGTATTTAAACCTCGGGTCGTTCTCCCTAGGAATTGTAATAAAGTGTCTTGTTATTGGTTTGGGTTGTTTTGGGGTTTTGGATAAGAGACATGAAAGTAAATGGCAATGAAAATAAACTAACAACTATAAAAGGCTCTTGGCAAGATATGAGAACTAGAAGTTCTATCCTAGTTATCCTTCTCAATTGTGATGAGAATTGTTCATTGCTACCACTTAGTTAACCCTTACTAAAGAAAGAAAAGTCAAGTGGATGAATTGACTTGAGCCACAAGTTCTAGCCAACTCCCAAGGAAAGACTAGCTTTAGTTCACTCCAAACCAATTAGCAATCTCTTCAATTATCAATCAACAAAGGAATTAGATAACTCAAGTGTCACTAATTACTCTACCTAGGCCAAGAGGAACAAAATCTACACTAAAGTAGAAGGAACAATACTAGATCTACAACAAAATGTAAGAACGACATAAAGGAAATTACAACAAAAGAATGGAAGAAGAATGAATGTAACTAATGAATGTAACTACAAGGAATTGAGAAGATAGAAGTAGAAGAAGATGAATCAAAATCTATATCTAAGAACTAAACCTAATCCTAATCCTAATTCTAGAGAGAAGAGAGAGCTTCTCTCTCTAGAAACTACTTCTAAACTAATCCTAATGAGTGAAAATGAACTAATGTGTGATCTCCCCCTTTTGCTCTTCAATCCTTGGCTTTAAATAGCATCTTTGGCGCCAAAGTTGGTTGCAATTGGGCCCCACAACCCTTCAGAATTCGTTGGCCATGTTTTCATTAAAAAATCATAAAACGGCACCGACGCGTACGCGCACAGCACGCGTACGCGTCCATGGGGTAATTGGCAGGTGCGCGCAAGCGCCAGGTGCGCGCGCGCGTCCATGGGCGAGTTCAACTTCTTTGACTTTTCATGATTTCTCCACTTTGCATGCTTTCCCTCTTCACTCCTTTGATCCATTCCTAGCCTTTTCAATCTGAAATCACTAACAAACATATCAAAGAATCTAGTGGAATCAAAGGGAGATTAAAACCATCAAATTAAGGGTCGAAAAGCATGTTTTCACATTTAAACACAAATAAGGAGACAATCACAAAACCATGCTATTTCATTGAATAAATGTGGGTAAAAGGTGATAAAATCCCCTAAAATCAACACAAGATAAACCCTACAAATGGGGTTTGTCAACCTCCCCACACTTAAACCAAGCATGTCCTCATGCTTAAACCAAGAATGAAGTAAGGGTATGGCATTTATTCAATGGAAAAACTCAATGCGATTAATTGGCAGACTTCCACCTCATTCCCCATCATGATGCAGTGAATCATCACAGCTCTTCTAATGGTGACTTCAGAGCGGTTGCTAGTAGGGAGTATGGAACGACCAATGAAATCTAGCCAACCCCTAGCAACTGGTTTGCGATCCAATCTTCTTAGTTGGTTTGGTTTACCCTTTGTGTTATTGATCCACTGAGTTCCAGGTAGACATATATCTTCTAGAATCTGATCCCACTTGGGATTAGCCACCACTCTCCTATTAAAGGATTCTGGATCATCCCTTTGTGGAGATAATTTAAAGATCTCTCTCACCTTGTCAAGATTAAAATAGAGAGTCTTTTCCCGGACCATGGTGTGAAAAGAATGGAACCCTTATCCATCTTTCTTTTTCTTATCTGTCATCCACAGATTTGCATATAATTCATGGACCATTGTTAATCCAACATTGGTCACAGGGTCGGCCAGGGCTTCTTAACCTCTCCTTTGAATCTGCTCTTGGATCTCTGAGTATTCATCTTATTTTAATTCGAATCTGGCCTCCGGGATCTCCGTCCTTTTGCATATTATTTTATAGAATCTGAAATGTTTGAAAACAGCTGTTGGGTTGTCTTCTTTGCTTCTTAAAGTGGGTTTTCCACTTTTTGGAGCCATGGTGCTCGAATGGAGTGAGAAAGCAAGGCTTTTTCCACACCATACTTAAAAGGTTTGCTTGTTCTCGAGAAAAAGAAAAGAAAGAAGACGAAGAGGGGGAGAAAAATTCAAATGGAAGATGAATGAGCAAGGGGGACGTGGCTGGTGTATATAGGGAGGGATATAGTGGGTTTTTGAAAATTAGATAAAAGATAATAAAAATATGATTCAAACTTTTGTAAAAGATAAGAAAGACAAGTTTTAAAAATGTTAGAGTGTTAAAGATATGAAAAAGATAAAGAAAGATAAGATAAAAGTTATTAAAGATATGAAAGATATTTGAAAGTGTAATAAAAGATTTGAAAAAGAATTGCAAAAGATATGAACTTTTGAAAAGGATTTGAAAAAAGAATTGAGAAAGATTTGAAAATATTTTAAATTTGAAAGGAATTTGAAATTGAAAGGTGATAGGTGGAAAAAACCTGTTTAAAAGATATGATTAAAAATATAAGATTTGGAAAAGATATGTTTTGAAAAGGTCAAAAACCTCCCAAAACTTTGTTGAGCATTGAATGCCCATAATACCATATTATGGCATTCAACTCCAACTTTGTGCTCCTCATGGGCATTGAACGCCCAGACAGTGCCTCCTGGCTGGCGTTTAACGCCATCTTGTCACTTCTCTTTGGGCATTGAATGCCCAGCCAGTGCTCCCTGGTTGGCGTTCAACGCCAGCCTTGCTTCCCTCTTCAGGGCGTTGAACGCCCAGCCAGTGCTCCCTGGCTTGCGTTCAACGCCAGGCTTGCTACTCTTTGAGGGCGTTGAACGCCCAACTTGTATCCCCTGGCTGGCGTTCAGGGCCAGTCTTGCTCCTTCTTGAGGGCATTCAATGCCCCTCATTCCCTCTTGTCTGGTGTTCAATGCCAGCAAGGGGCCTTCCCCAGGTTGCTCTGTTTTTAGCTCTGACTGTTTCTGTTTCTGTTTTAACTACTACACATAATCACAAACCTTAAGAAACAATTATAAAAATTAAACTGATATAATTGAAATAGACTTAATGAAAAATAGAAATAACTTTTAATTATGGTTGGGTTACCTCCCAACAAGCGCTTCTTTACTGTTGTTTAGCTGGACTTTACTGCGCTTATGTCATCAATAGGGTGGATTTTTCTTGCTCAACTTCACCACCCAAATAATGTTTCACTCTTTGGCCGTTAACAGTAAATCTTTTATCAGAGTAATTACTCTGGAGTTCTATATGACCATAGGGTGATACATTAGTGATCAGGAAAGGTCCTGTCCAACGTGACTTGAGCTTTCCAGGGAAGAGCTTTAGTTTAGAATTGAAGAGTAGAACCCTCTGTCCAAGTTCAAAGATTCTGGAAGATATCTTTCTATCATGCCACTTCATGGCCCTTTCTTTATAAATTTTTGCATTTTCAAATGCAGCTAGTCGGAATTCATCCAACTCATTTAACTAGAGCAACCTTTTCTCTCTGCTGCCTTTGCATAAAAGTTTAGGAGTTTGGTTGCCTAGTAAGCCTTGTGTTCCAGCTCCACTGGCAAGTGGCATGCCTTCCCATATACCAATTGATATGGTGACATTCCTATAGGGGTCTTAAAAGTTGTTTTGTATACCCAAAGAGCATCATCAAGCTTTCTTGCCCAATCCTTTCTGGAGGTGCTCACTGTCCTTTCCAGGATTCTTTTAAGTTCTCTATTTTAGACATCAGCTTACCCATTTGTCTGTGGATGATATGGGGTGGCCACTTTATGGCGAACTCCATATTGGTTCAGCATATTGTCAAGCTGTTTGTTGCAGAAATGAGTTCGTCCATCACTGATCAGTGTTCGAGGGACACCAAACCTACTGAAGATGTTCTTCTGGAGGAACTTCATCAATACTCTAGTGTCATTTGTCAGTGATGCAATTGCCTCAAACCATTTAGACACATAATCCACTTCCACGAGGATATAGGTGTTTGAGTATGAAGGTGGGAAAGGACCCATGAAGTCTATACCCCATACATTAAACAGCTCAATCTCTAGGATTCCTTGCTGAGGCATGTCGTGACAATGAGGAAGATTGCCAGCTCTTTGGTAACTATCACAGCGACGAATAAACTCTAGGGTATCCTTGAAGAGTGTTGACCAATAGAAACCACTTTGGAGAACTTTAGTGGTTGTTCGCTCACCTCCAAAGTGTCCTCCATAATCGGAGCCATGGAAATGCCATAGGATTTTTTATCTCTCTTCTTTAGACACACAGCGATGGATTATCCCGTCCAAGCATCTCTTAAAGAGATAGGGTTCATCTCACACGTAGTATCTGGCATCAAGAATGAGTTTTCGAGCTTGCTGCCAATTGTATTCCTTGGGGATGAACCTTATAGCCTTGTAATTTACAATCTCAGCAAACCAAGGTGCTGTTCGAATGGCAAAGAGTTGCTCATCAAGGAAGGTTTCAGACACCTCAGTAGAGGGAGGAGATGTCACTTCTACTGGTTCAATCCGAGACAAGTGATCAGCCATTTGATTTTCTGACCCTTTTATGTCTCTGATTTCTATATCAAACTTTTGCAAGAGTAATACCCATCTTATCAACCTAGGCTTAGAATTCTGCTTGGTGATGAGATATTTAAGAATAGCATGGTCAGTGTAGATAATGACCTTAAATCCTATTAAATAGGATCTGAACTTGTCAATGGCATAAACCACTGTAAGCAATTCCTTCTTTGTGGTAGTATAGTTCTCTGTGCATCATTTAGAATACGACTGGCATAGTAAATGACATGCAGAAGCTTGTCATGTCTCTGCCCCAAAACTGCGCCAATGGCATGGTCACTGGCATCAAACATTAGCTCGAATGGTAAGTCCCAGTTGGGTGCAATGATAAGCTTAGCTTTCAGAGTTTCAAAGGCTTACAAACACTCTTGGTCAAAGACAAATGGAGTGTCAGTGGATAGTAAGTTGCACAGGGGTTTTACAATTTTGGAAAAATCTTTCATAAACCTCCTGTAGAATTCTGCGTGGCCCAAAAAACTTCTAATTGCCTTAACATTAGATGGTGGTGGTAATCGCTCAATTACCTCCACTTTAGCTTGATCCACTTCTATCCCATTGTTCGAAATCCGATGCCCAAGAATAATTCCTTCAATCACTGGTAGCACAAATCCCCACACCTTCATACTGTTGTACCAGCAAGTGCACTAGGTCGTCCAAGTAATACCTGAGCGAGTTAGGGTCGATCCTACGGAGATTGTGGTATGAAGCAAGTTGTGGTTATCTTGCAGGTCTTAGTCAGGCAGATCAGAAGGATGATAGACAAATATTTGTGAGATTATTATAATAGGGTGCTAATACTTCAAAGATAGAGTTGAGGATTGAAGTTTCTTTGCCTTTCTGAATTAACTCTAGTACTACTGTCTTCCCTGCTTATGAATGATCTTCTTCTATGGCAGGCTGCATATGATCAACACCATGGGCTATGGTCATTGATATCCTCTGCTATAGATTGAACGCCATTGGTTGTGGTTATCCAATCTGACGAAGGGTGAAGCCCTTAGCAAGTCATTCTCCTGGTGATCTTACTTAAAATGCCACAGATAAGGTCGAATATTCTGGATCAGAGAATATTGCTTCTTTGGATTCTAGCCCATACCACGGAGATACTAATCTCCCCAGAAATCGGCTGAACTGGTGTTTCGAGAAGTCCCCAACAAAGTCGTGGATATACCATCTGAGAGATGTATAAACATAGCTGTTGGCTCATGCTTTCCGGTCACGTATTCACATGAACCCAAGTAAACGCGAGTGTTTGTCAGGCACGTTTGTCTTAGTGTGATGTGTAAGAATCGCAAATTAATGAACCAATTAATTAATTGTTAAATAATAATAATTTAATTGCCCGAATTAGGTTCAAAATTTTAGAATATTAATTAGAAAATTTAAATATGATATTTGGACTCAGTAAATTTTTTTGAGTTGGAAAATGTATTTTTCTTCAGAAAATTGCATAAAAATGCGTACCGGTAAATTGACCAACAGTACCGGCTTAAGTCTATCCGGTACTGTGTGAGAATAGTAAAACAGTAGAAAAACTTAGAAATAAATTAAAGTTGAAAACCGGGTATTAATTTTAAAGGTTTGGCCCAATTGACCAAAAACACTAACGGATTAGATCAGGCTTAAGTTAGGCCCAAGCCCAACATATAAATACACTCAAATGACCACATTTCGGCCACTTTCTCCCCATTGCAGCAGCAGCAACGTGAGTTGGGAGAAGAGAGCAAGGGTTCCAAAAATTTACTATTCACATCTCACTTCAATTGATCATATCTTGAGCTACGGTGCTCTGATTCGCGTGCCATCGGCGGCTATGCGAAACTCTCGTCGAGCCTGTCACTTCTATTCAAGCTTAGTGGTAAGCTTTTTGAATTTTCCTGTCCAATTTTGTGCCCTATGAAATTTAAATTTTGGGGTTTTGGTTTTGAGTGAAATCTTGTGTTTTGGGTGTTTAGGTACACTCTAGCACTTGATTACTAGTGGGCTTTACTTCCAAAACTATTGGGTAAGGTGAGTTATTCTTGAACACTTGTGAAATTGTTATTGTGTTGAGCCCTAGGTTGATTAGTTATGATTTATGTGTATTATAGCTTGAGGTGGTGATTATTGGCAATTATTGGAGCTTGTTGGAATTATATTGGTAGCTTGCTTGTGGTTGGAAGCTTAGCTTGCACTCAATTTTGGGTTTTTGGCATATTGAGAATCAGCTAAGGTATGGTTTTGGTTTCCTCTACGTTGTATCTAATATTTCTAGACATTTAGGCTAGCGACCCATAAAATAGGTTTGAATTAAAATGGTTGTTGAGCTGTTGAATGATGATGTATGATTATTTATAATGGATTGATGATTTTTGAGTTTGATTTTGATGATTGATAATGATATGGTAATGTGGTTGGAAGAGTTGAATGTGGATTGATTATAGTGTTGTACATTTGGTGTTGAGGTTGAGAATAATAAAATGTGAAAGAAAATTTGGTAAGAATGGTGTAATATGATACGAAGGGTACATTTTGATGTAAAATGGAGTTTGAAATGGTTTGGTATGGTTTTGGTTCTGTATTACAAGAAATTGAGGAATTTGTGGATTTTGGTAAAAACTGGTTTTTAGGGAACTTTGACGGGTCATACTTTGTGCCTCAGTTTTTAAAGTTTGTTAAAACTTGTTTAGGATTAAAGTTCATTGAAAATTCTTCAAATTGATATAAAGTTTGTAAAATTTGAACTTTTGTAGAGGAAGTTATGGTCATTCAAAGTTTGGTGTCAAAATCTGAATTCTGAGCTTGCTGCAGAATTTATGATTTCTGGTTTGTGTGCGCACGCATAGCCTTGTGCGCACGCACACCCCTGTGCATACGCACACGTCCTGTTTCTCAAACTTTAACTTTGTTTTCAACTATTTCACCTTCCAAACAAGATTGTAGGTTTCTGTGACACCATTTTAAGACTCTTGGGTTTAATTTTGGGAATTAAAACATGGGAAAGAACTTAAGAGATTTAGGTTGATATTGTTTTGAAAAATTAGAGAACAGAAGCTTAGGTTTCTGGTGTGCTGAGGATGGGTTTGGTGGAGTGTGAAGGAAAATTGGTATATGAATTGAGAACTGATGAACTGATGAGTTCGGAAATGGAAATGTTGATTTGGCAGTGTTGAAATGAGTCAAGGACTCAAATGTGCAATGATGAATTATTGATGTATTGAAAATATTTTCTGGAAACCACTGTATCACTGTTTTATATTAGGATTATGAGACGTTATGCGCCCGGCAGGGACGGTGGTTAATCCCGCCTGTCGAGATAGCAGTGGAGGCGTAAGGACGGTGGTTAATCCTGCTTACGTTGAGATGTGAGGTCTGTGGCAAGAGTATCCCGCTCGCATCCCTTTGGATCAATAGAGTGTGTAGGCACAAAATCCTGGATGGTGATCCGAGCACCATATCTCGGGGGTTTCCATTTCTGATTCTGAAGGGTGACATCTCCATGGAGGTGTGTCGGGTTGGCAGTTGAACCGACAATGTGTTATCACAGCCACTAGGACAAGCATTCATCATATGCATCTTCTATCTGTTTGCTTGCTTTGCCGACTTGTAATTGTTTGCCTATTTGTATAACATGTCTAATTGCCTACTTCAATTACTTGCCTTATATGCCTATACTTGTGTTTTACTTGCATTGAAATTAATTATGTTTTCTACTGGGATTGAGGAGGTTCGGAAGGCGGTGGCGATGGGATCGCATGGAGGATAGGTTGGTGAAGGCTGTGGGACAGCGGAGAATGTTAGATTAGAAAATACTTTAAGTTAGATTACCCTTTTATTATGTTAAGGTTTTATATATGCTTTACTGTTTTAGTTATGTCTTGTTCCAAGGGTTACCTGAAACTGTAGGTCGATCTCGAACGAGATCTTCTGTGCCAGTCGAAGCTGTTTTGTTCGACTTGTTGGACTTGGTGGTGGTGCTGATCTGTCGTTACCGGAGGGTGGGAGTACCTGCAAGGGACTCCGATGCTTAAGTTAGCAAGGGTATTAAGCAGGTTTTTAGTAGAATCAGAGTATAAGTTATACCTGGGTGCTCCAGTGTATTTATAATAGTGTGGAGTGACTTTTTTAGATAAGATAAGTTAGTTATCTTATCTTATCTTATCTTTGACTGGGGTCCTCGTATCTTCAAGGGAACCCGCCTTTATCTCTATAGGCTTGGGCTGCCTTTGGATTTGGGTCGTGTTCCTCTATTTGGGCCCTTTACTGGGCTTTCCTGGAAATTTTGGCCGAGCTCCTAGAGAAGAGGTCGGGTAGCCTAACCTGAGGAGGTCAGTTGTCTCGTTGCTAGTCATCCCGGGTCGGATAGCTCGACCCAGGGTATGAACAGTGCCCCTGCTCGAGCTCGGTCTTTCTTTTGAGGTCGAGCCCTTAGTTTTAGGACTTCGATCCTTCTTTGGGGGAGCCAAACTTGAGCATTTTGTTGATTTCTTCTTTGTAGAGTTCTCCTTTGAATGCGGAACGCTTTCTTTTGATTTTTCTTTAAAAGCGTGCGCTTTTACATTAGCACTTTTAGCCTGGGGAACAAGCGAGGTTTTAATACCCTCATTAATTGTTTTTTAATTGTGCCGTTTCTCTTAGCCTTTAAATTTTGAATTTTGATTCTTCAGAAAAATGGTTTCTCTTCTCCGTAACTTCCCTTTTCTTTCTCTCTTTCTGTTTTTGACTAAAGTTTGTAGTTTTTGTTTTTCTTCCTGTGACGCTTGTTTCGGCAATTATTCTGTGCTTTCCTTTGTTTGTGAGAGGGTGACTTCCTGACTCCATTTCCTTCCTTCAATTTTGTTGAGGCTTTCGGTTTTCCCAGGTTTGTTCTTCTTTCCGCTCTTTTACTTCCTTCGTTGTTTTATATCCCATTTTGAGAAAGTTTTGATCTTTTACTTTAGAAAATTTGAATCTTTCTTTACTTGCTTTGTGCCTGATCACTTCTGCAATGTGCACCATTTTAGGGCTTCCTCAATTTGTATGACCTTTTGTCATTTTTTAATAGTTGTTGCTCTTAGGGCTTTGAGTTTTTGTTACTGCTCCTAATTGTGCTTTCTGGTTTGAAACGAACTTGCTTGATTCTGAGAAAGATTGCATTTTTGATCATTTCTACTTGGCATGCTTTTCGACTTGCTGATAGACTATTGGGTGATGATGACATTTTTATGATTGTTTCATATTTTGAAGTGTTGTGGTTTGAAGGAGGTTTTTTCCGTTTGAGAGATGCCATGATGTAGACTTGAAAATTTTTCATGTCTCCTAATTTCTTTGCTGTGTCCAAAGGATGCCCTTGGATCTTTTGGCATAAGTTCTGGGGTTTCCTTTTGTTTGCTATGCCTGACTTTTCACTTATTTGCATGCTTTATGTTGAGTTGTATCCATTTATGCCCGAGCTGCTCTTCATTGACTTGCCTGAGGTGTTTGATTAGTACTTCGAGTAGTTTTAGTAATCCATCTTTTCTTTGATTGTAGGACTAGTTGGCCATGTCTTCTCGCAAAAATATTGTAGAGACGTCTTCTAAAGTTCCTGAGGGGATGTCCGACTGGTTGGACTTCCTTGTCTTAATGTGTGTTTCTGTGGTGGATGCTGAGTTTTGTGTAGAGCTGAGAAAACATCATAGGGTTTGTGGTACCGGTGCCCAGGAGAGGGATTATGAGCTTGTAGCGCCTGATTCTGACGAGAGGGTTTGCTTTCTGACTTCGGTCGAGGGGGAGCATCCTTTCTTCTACGCCTATGAATATTTTTTCAGCCAATTGAACATTACTTTTCCTTTTACTACTTTTGAGACCAATTTATTGTGGTCGTGTAACGTTGCCCCGTCCTAGCTTCATCCGAATTCCTGGGGTTTTATCAAGATTTTTCAGTTTCTTTGTCATAAATTAGGCATCAAACCTTCTCAGACTCTCTTTCTTTATCTTTTCGTTTCGGCCAAGCCTGGGACTTCTTCCAAAAAGAAAGCTTCTTGGGTTTCTTTTATATCCGCCTAGGGACATAAAGTTTTTGCTATGTATGACGAGTCCTTTAAGGACTTTAAGAACTATTTCTTTAGAGTTCGAGCTGTTGAGGGGGCCCTGATAAACCACTATTTTATGGTTCACAATGTGTTTAATTGTGTGGTTTTATCATGGTCTTTACCCACTTATTCATATAATTAGCATGAATTTATATTTCCTTCCTAAAATTATTACATGATTGAAAACATGCTTCTTTGGTCTTAATTTAGCTAATCTTAATCCTCTCTTATTACCATTCGATGCCTTGATCTGTGTGTTAAGTGTTTCAGGCTTTATAGGGCATGAATGAGTGAGAGATTGGGAAGGAAGCTTGCAAAAATGGAAGGAACACAAGAAATTGAGGAGATGACCAACGAGAAGGGACGCGTACGCGTCAGCGACGCGACCGCACGGAAGAAAGGAATCCGCAGTGACGCGGTCGCATGGCTCACGCGACCGCGCGAATTGGAAAAGCACAAGTGACGCGAAAGCGTGGACGACGCGAACGCGTGGCAGGGAAAAAGCGAATGACGCGTCAGCATGGATGACGCGATCGTGTGACGTGCGCGATCTGCAGAATTACAAAAGTCGCTGGCAGAGATTCTGGGCCGCATTTCAACCCAATTTTCGGCCCAGAAACACAGATTAAAGTCAGGGAACTTGCAGAGACTCATCAGGCTTTCATAATTCATAATTTTAGTTTTAGATGTAGTTTTTAGAGAGAGAGGTTCTCTCCTCTCTCTTAGAATTAGGATTAGGATTCCTCTTAAAGGATTTAGGATTTCTTTTAATCACTTCAGGATTATTTCATCTTCATCAGGTTTAACAATTTATGTTTCTCTTCTACTTTTATTTACTAAGATATTTTAATTGTGTTTGATTGATGTTGCCCAATTGGCTGATGATATTGTCCATGTTAGAATTGACATTTTTATTTAATATGATTTGAGATATTTCAGATTTATATGTTATGGATGCTTTGGTTTTATTCAATTTATTTTCATTCCAGTAGATTTAATCCCTTTCCTTTTGGTCTTGGTTAAGAAATCAGTAACTTAGGAGTTATCTTAGCTCAACATAATTGATAACTGTTATCTTTGCTAATTGAATTGAACTTCAATAATCCCAACCTTTTCTTAGGAAATAAATAGGATTCGAAGGTCAAACTAATTAGTCCCTTGACTTTCCATTGCTTTAGCAAAGGTTAACTAAGTGGAATTAAGATTCAACTTTCATTATTATTGATAAGAATAACTAAGTCTGGACTTCCAATTTCTCATACCTTGCCAAAAGTTTGCTTTACAATATTTATTTATTTTAATTGTCATTTAAAATTACTTGTCATACTTCTTCCTTAATTCCAAAACCCCCAATTTTACCTTTTTCATAGCCAATAATAAGAACATACCTCCCTGCAATTCCTTGAGAAGACGACCCGAGGTTTGAATACTCGGTTATCAATTTCAAAGGGGTTTGTTACTTGTGACAACCAAAACATTTGCACGAAGGGATTTCTGTTGGTTTAGAATCTATTTCTACAACGCGACTATTTTTGTAAAATTCTTTACTAGCAAAAATCCTAACGTCAGGCCCGCCCCTTTTTTCTTGATGAAAATGATGAGCCTGCTTTTCCTCTGGAATGGCAAAAGAATGTGACTATGTCTCGTTATTCATGGGATATGCTTGACGAGGTTGATCGGGCTTTTGTGGTTGTTCTAGAGGACCTATGAGGGGAACCACCTCACCTTGATACAAAAAAGTTTCTGGAGAACTCGTCCCTAGTCCGGACTGCGTTGGGTACTGTCTGACTTGTTTTTACCCTTCCTTTTATAGCTTTACTTCTTCTAATTTTGTGATTGTAACCCTTTACTGTGGTTGATTCTGTTTTTTCAGAGATGTGTAAAAATAATGACTGCATGAATGCCTTTAAAAAGGCAAGGTGGTGGACGAAATTATGATTCATATGTTTATGTATTTTGTAAAATTCATTGCTCTTTCTTTCCCTGGAAATGGTGCCAAAAACCTGGTGCCAATACCATTGTTCACAACTTCGCACAACTAACCAGCAAGTGCATTGGGTCATCCAAGTAATACCTTACGTGAGTAAGGGTCGATCCCACGGAGATTGTTGGTATGAAGCAAGCTATGGTCATCTTGTAAATCCCAGTCAGGTAGAGTCAAATGTAATTGGATTAGATATTTAAAAGATAAATAAAATAAAGGGATAGAAATACTTATGTAAATTAATGGTGGGAATTTCAGATAAGCGTATGGAGATACTGTGCCCTTTCTTTTTCTACTTTCCTACTTCTTCCTTCAATCCTTCTTAGTCTTTTCCATGGCAAGCTGTATGTAGGGCATCACCATTGTCAATGGCTACATCCCATCCTCTCAGTGAAAAAGGTCCAAATGCTCTGTCACAGCACGGCTAATCATCTGTCGGTTCTCAATCAGGTTGGAATAGAATCCCTTGTTTCTTTTGCATCTGTCACTAACGCCCAGCCTTCAGGAGTTTGAAGCTCGTCACAGTCATTCAATTCCAGAATCCTACTCAGAATACCACAGACAAGGTTAGACTTTCCGGATTCCCATGAATGCCGCCATCAATTCTAGCTTATACCACGAAGATTCTGATTAAGGAATCCAAGAGATATGCGCCCGGCCTAAGGTAGAACAGAAGTGGTTGTCAATCACGCGTGTTCATAGGTGAGAATGATGATGAGTGTCACGGATCATCACATTCATCAAGTTGAAGTGCAACAAATATCTTAGAACAGGAATAAATGAAATTTAAAGGAAAAGAGTAGTAATTGTATTAAAACTTGAGGTACAGCAGAGCTCCACACCCTTAATCTATGGTGTGTAGAAACTCCACCGTTGAAAATACATAAGTGAAAGGTTCAGGCATGGCCGAAAGGCCAGCCCCCTAAATGATCAAAAGACCGAATGGCCAAAAGATGACTAATACAATAGTAAATAGTCTTATTTATAATAAACTAGCCACTAGGGTTTACAGAAGTAGGTAATTGATGCATAAATCCACTTCCGGGGCCCACTTGGTGTATGTTTGGGCTGAGCTTGATCTATCCATGAGCTGAGGCTTCCTTTGGAGTTGAACGCCAAGTTGTAATGTGTTTTGGGCGTTCAACTCCAGGTCGTGACGTGTTTCTGGCGTTTGACTCCAAACAGCAACATGGAACTGGTGTTGAGCGCCAGTTTACGTCATCAATTCCCGAATAAAGTATGGACTATTATATATTGCTGGAAAGTTCTGGATGTCTACTTTCTAACGCCGTTGAGAGCGCGCCATTTGAAGTTTTGTAGCTCCAGAAAATCCATTTCGAGTGTAGGGAGGTCAGATTCCAACAGCATCAGCAGTCCTTTGTTAGCCTCCTTATCAGAGTTTTGCTCAGGTCCCTCAATTTCAGCCAGAAATTACCTGAAATCACAAAAAAACACACAAACTCATAGTAAAGTCCAGAAATGTGAATTTAACATAAAAACTAATGAAAACATCCCTAAATATAACTAGATCATGCTAAAAACAACCTAAAAACAATGCCAAAAAGCGTATAAATTATTCGTTCATCACAACACCAAACTTAAATTGTTGCTTGTCCCCAAGAAACTGAAAATCAAATAGAATAAAAAGAAGAGAATATACTATAAATCTCAAAATATCAATGAATATTAATTCTAATTAGATGAGCGGGACTTATAGCTTTTTGCTTTTGAACAGTTTTGGCATCTCACTTCATCCTTTGAAGTTTAGAATGATTGGCATCTCTAGGAACTCAGAGTTCAGATAGTGTTAATTGATTCTCCTAGTTAAGTATGTTGATTCTTGAACACGTCTACTTTTATGAGTCTTGGCTGTGGCCCTAAGCACTTTGTTTTCCAGTATTACCACCGGATACATAAATGCCACAGACACATGACTGGGTGAACCTTTTCAGATTGTGACTCAGCTTTGCTAGAGTCCCCAGTTAGAGGTGTCCAGAGCTCTTAAGCACACTCTTTTTGCTTTGGATCACGACTTTAACCACTCACTCTCAAGCTTTTCACTTGGACCTTCATGACACAAGCACATGGTTAGGGACAGCTTGATTTAGCCGCTTAGGCCTGGATTTTATTTCCTTGGGCCCTCCTATCCATTGATGCTCAAAGCCTTGGATCCTTTTTACCCTTGCCTTTTGGTTTTAAGGGCTATTGGCTTTTTCTGCTTGCTTTTTCTTTTTCTTTCTATTTTTTTTTCGCAAATTTTTTTTTTCGCAAGCTTTCTTTTTCACTGCTTTTTCTTGCTTCAAGAATCAATTGTATGATTTTTCAGATCATCAATAACATTTCTCTTTGTTCATCATTATTTCAAGAGCCAACAATTTTAACATTCATAAACAACAAGATAAAAAATATGCATTGTTCAAGCATTCATTCAGAAAACAAAAAGTATTGTCACCACATCAATATAATTAAATTAAATTCAAGGATAAATTCAAAACTCATGTACTTCTTGTTCTTTTGAATTAAGAACATTTATAATTTAAGAGAGGTGAAGGATTTATGGGATTATTCATAGCTTTAAGACATAGTTACTAACTACTAATGATCATAAAGTAGAGACACAAAACATAAATAAACATATAACATAAAAAAAACGAAAAGCAGAAAAAAAATGACAAGGAATGAGTCCACCTTATTGAGGGTGGCGCCTTCTTGAAGGACCAATGGTGCTTTTTGAGCTCCTCTATGTCTCTTCCTTGCCTCTGTTGCTTGATCCTCAGTGATTTTGGTGCTCCTATCCTTAGTTGCTCCCAATAATTGTGTGGAGGACAATTTATCCCCTGAAGTATCTTAGGGATCTCTTGATTTGCAGTCAAATGTTCTACCACTGAGCTATAAACCCTTTAGATGAGTCTTTCCATCTCCCATGACTCAGAGGTGGAAGCTTTTGTCTTCCCTTTTTTTTTTTGAGATTTCTCTGGCCTTAGGTGCCATCAATGGTTATGGAAAAACAAAAAGCTATGCTTTTACCACACCAAACTTAGAAAATTTGCTCGCCCTCGAGCAAGAGAAGAAAGAAAAGATGAAGAATGAGAAGAAGATATGGAGGAGATGGAGGGATGTGTGTATTCGGCTATATGGGTGGGATTGGGTGGGAAAGAGATTTTGAATTTTGAAGGTAGGTGGGGTGTATGGGGGAGAGTGGATGGATGTGAGTGGTGAATGGAAAGCAGAAGGGATGACCATAAATGGAGAGAGAGAGGGCGAGGTAGGTGGGGATCCTGTGAGGTCCACAGATCCTGAGGTGATCATGTGGGGCCTAAAGATCCTGAGGTGTCAAGGATTTACATCCCTGCACCAATTAGGCATGTAAAATGCCTTTGCATACCATTCTGGCGTTTAAACGCCGAGGTGATGCACGTTCTGGGCGTTCAATGCCCAGATGCAGCATGTTTCTGGCGTTGAACGCCAGTTCCATGATTGTTACTGGCGTTCAGTGCCAGCTTTCCTCAAGGCACATTCCTGGCGTTCAAACGCTAGGATGTTGCTTATTTCTGGCATTCAGCACCAGATTCATGCTCTGTTCTGGCGTTGAACGCCAGCCAGATGCTCCTTACTGGCGTTGAACGCCAGTATGTCCTCCCTCCAGGGTGTGATTTTTCTTTTGCTATTTTTTATTCTGCTTTTAATTTTTATATTTTTTTTGTGACTCCACATGATCATGTACCTAATAAAACACAACAATAAAATAAAATAAAAATTAGATAAATAAAATTAGGTTGCCTCCCAACAAGCGCTCTTTTAATGTCATTAGCTTGACAGTGGGCTCTCATGGAGCCTCACAGGTGGTCAGGTCAATGTTGTATAGTCCCAACACCAAACTTAGGGTTTGGTTGTGGCCTCCCAACATGAAACTTAGAGTTTGACTGTGGGGGCTCTTCTTGACTCTGAACTGAGAGAAGCTCTTCATGCTTACTCTCTTTTGTCACAGAGGGATGGCCATGTGCCTTAAACACAAGGTAGTCCCCATTCAATTAAAGGACTAATTCACCTCTGTTGACATCTATCACAGCTCCTGCTGTAGCTAGGAAAGGTCTTCCAAGGATGATACATTCATCCTCTTCTCTCCTAGTGTCTAAGATTATGAAATCAGTAGGGATGTAAAGGCTTTCAACCTTTACTAACACGTCCTCTACTATTCCATAAGCTTGTCTCAATGACTTGTCTGCCAATTGTAATGAGAACAAGGCAGGTTGTACCTCAATGATCCCCAACTTCTCCATTACAGAGAGTGGCATAAGATTTATCCCTGACCCCAGATCACATAGAGCATTTTCAAAGGTCATGGTGCCTATGGTACAAGGTATTAAGAACTTGCCAAGATCTTGTCTCTTTTGAGGTAAAATTTGCTGAATCCAGGTATCTAGTTCATTAATGAGCAAGGGAGGTTCACTTTCCCAAGTCTCATTGCCAAACAACTTGGCATTCAGCTTCATGATAGCTCCTAAATATTGAGCAACTTGCTCTCCA
>NC_029776.3:58767480-58790715 GCF_000817695.3 Arachis duranensis | reverse complement strand
AGGAAAAGAGTAGTAATTGTATTAAAACTTGAGGTACAGCAGAGCTCCACACCCTTAATCTATGGTGTGTAGAAACTCCAGCCCCCTGAATGATCAAAAGACCAAATGGCCAAAAGATGACTAATACAATAGTAAATAGTCCTATTTATAATAAACTAGCCACTAGGGTTTACAGGAGTAAGTAATTAATGCATAAATCCACTTCCGGGGCCCACTTGGTGTATGTTTGGGCTGAGCTTGATCTATCCACGAGCTGAGGCTTCTTTTGGAGTTGAACGCCAAGTTGTAACGTGTTTTGGGCGTTCAACTCCGGGTCGTGACGTGTTTCTGGCGTTTGACTCTAGACAGCAACATAGAACTGGCGTTGAGCGCCAATTTATGTCGTTAATTCCCGAATAAAGTATGGACTATTATATATTGCTGGAAATTTCTGGATGTCTACTTTCCAACGCCGTTGAGAGCGTGTTATTTGGAGTTCTGTAGCTCCAGAAAAATCCATTTCGAGTGTAGGGAGGTCAGATTCCAACAGCATCAGCAGTCCTTTGTTAGCCTCCTTATCAGAGTTTTGCTCAGGTCCCTCAATTTCAGCCAGAAATTACCTAAAATCATAGAAAAACACACAAACTCATAGTAAAGTCTAGAAATGTGAATTTAACATAAAAACTAATGAAAACATCCCTAAAAGTAACTAGAATATGCTAAAAACAACCTAAAAACAATGCCATAAAGCGTATAAATTATCCGCTCATCATAAGGAAAGCTGCTGCTGCTCAAAAAATATCGGCCAAAGCGTCAGGAGAGGGAAATTCTCAGGTTCAGGTGAAGCTGTTCGTGCTGAGCTCACCTGTGCTGAGGAGGGTGATCCCTACTCCTCGGGTTCGTCTGGCTGACCCTCCCCAGACTTCAGATGCTGATTCTGGTGCTCCTCCTCCAAAAAAGAAAAAAACATCTAAGCCCGTTAACCTTGATGCCTCTGATTTTAATGCCGTTGAGTTTGTTGACCAGCAGATTGCCCCCTACGGAGGTCTTTCAATGGATGATATGTCCATTCTTTATCACCTAGAGTTCATAACTAAAAGTAGTGTGAAGATGGCTCATATGGGCGCGTCTCTTTTTCGAACTGCTCAGGGTAAGTCGGAATTTGATAGGATAAAAGGTTTGAAGGAGGAGCTGGAGGAAAAGTTGGCGAAGGTGGAGAAAGAATTAGAGGGTGAAAAAGCTAGTTCTGTGGCTTTGGCGGCTTCTGTGAAGTTGGCCGAAGACGCTGCGCTGAAGCACAAGGAGAGCTATGTTTCGGCCTACAGAGAAGTGGTGCGTCTCCGGGGTGAATTAAAGACTGCCCGGGATGATTATGCCGAGCTCCAGGGACACCTTGTGGGCAGCGTGACTGCTGCTTATGAGAACTTAAAGGAGCAGGTTCGGGTTCTTGCACCCGAGCTCGACCTTACCCTCTTTAGCCTTGACAACGTTGTGAGGGACGGTAAGATTGTCCCTGACGACCCTGATGATGATGATGCTGAGCCTCCTCCTACGCCTGTCGCCAAGGCTTCTGTTGTGCCGACTTCTTCAGCTCCTTCAGCCGGAATTGAGTCGGAACCTGATTGTCAAATCTTGAACCAAGAGGATGGGACAGTGGATGATGTGCCTCTCCAAACTCGCCCTCCTTCGCCCCATGTTGATGCAGCTACTGGGAAGCCTCTAGATCCTCTTTAGTTATTCTCGATATATTGGCATATGACCCTATCTGTGGGCTTTGAACTTTTTTATTTTGTAAATAGTGTTTGCTGACTATTGACACTCTTTTAGTTGCTTGTTTAGCATCTTTATTTTTGAAAAACAAAGTAGTTTCCAAGCTTTTGGGGTCAGTTTTGGTGGCCTCTGAAGCTTGCTATTATTATAACTTGTAGTTTTTATATCATGTCTGTCTGCACTTATCTTGATACCTTTCGGTTTTTGGGAGTTTGGAACTTTTCGTTGTCTGACCTCTTTGGATTGGCTTGATTCCTTTGCCTGATGCTATTTCTAGCAATTCGTTTTGCTCGAACCTTGTTCAGGTCTTTGTTAGGAATTCCTTTGTATAATGCTGAGATCGCCGATTTTGTTACGTCGGTTTGTCCAAGTTGTTGTTAGTAATCCTCTTTTTGGACCTTGTTCAGGTCTCTTTCAGGGATTACTTTGTAGCTTTATGTTTTGGGCCGACTTTGTCATGTCGGGCCCTTCTAAGTTATTTCTATAATTCTCTTTTTTGGACCTTGTTCAGGTCTCTTTCTGGGATTACTTTGTAGCTTTATGTTTTGGGGCGATTTTGTCATGTTGGGCCCTTCTAAGTTATTTCTGTAATCCTCTTTTTTTGGACCTTGTTCAGGTCTCTCTTAGGAATTACTTTGTAGCTTTATATTTTGGGCCGACTTTGTCATGTCGGGCCCTTCTAAGTTATTTCTGTAATCCTCTTTCTTGGACCTTGTTCAGGTCTCTTTCAGGGATTACTTTTATAACTTTTACGCTTTGGGCCGACTTTGTCATGTCGGGCCCTTTTGAGTTATAATAATCCTCTTTTATAGGGCTGGCCAGACCTCTTTTCAGGGATTTACTTATAACTTTTTGGTTATTGTGACTGATACGACTTCTTTACGTCGGCTAGTCTTTAAGTGATTTTATAGCAATCCATTTTATTAGGACCTCGTCAGGTCCTTTCTATGGATCACTTTCTATAACTTCTTGCATTATTCTGTTTTCATCTTTGTCGATTTTGTAGAGATTGGGTTTAACCCTCGTTTGGTCGACTTTTTAATGAATTTGGTTTTCATTTTTGGTCTTTATCGTGATCGCGTAGTGAATTTGACTTTAACTTTCTGTCAATCTGTAGCTTTATAATCGGATGATGAATGTTTCAGATTAATGCGGCTTGAGCATTTGTAGAAGATCTGAACAGATTGTATTAAAAAAGAAAATACAAATATATACATGCGGGAAGTTAATCCTCTAAGTTAGGTGATTCGTAGGTCTTGGCTTGGCGCCTCATTAAAAAATCTTTTCAGGAAAAAGAGTGCGCCTTATCCTAAGATCCTTTATCATCCCTAACTATAGTACCTTCTTAGGTTGCAGGAGTGCCATGACCTAGGAAGCTCTCACCCATCGAGTTTGGACAGTCTGTAGTAGCCCTTTCCAAGTACTTCTATGACTTGGTAGGGTCCTTTCCAGTTTGGTGCCAGCTTTCTTTCTCCAAGTTGAGTTGTTCCTATATCATTTCAGATTAGGATAAGGTCGTTCTCTGTGAAAACTCGCTGTACTACCTTTTGATTGTATCTCGCAGCCATTCACCATTTTTATGCTTCTTCTCTAATCTGAGCTCTTTCTCGGACTTCCGGGAGTAGGTCGAGTTCTTTCTTTTGAAGTTGGGAGTCGGCTTCTTCACTATAGTGGATCACTCTAGGCGACCTTTCCTCAATCTCCCCTGGGATCATTGCCTCAATTCCGTATGCTAATCAGAAGGGTGATTCCTTTTTGGTGGAATGTGGTGTTGTTCGATATGCCCATAGGACTTGTGGAAGCTCCTCGGCCCAGGCTCCCTTTGCATCCTGTAGTCTCTGTTTCAGCCCAGCCAGTATGACTTTGTTCGCAGCTTCAGCTTGTCGATTGGCTTGGGGATGTTCTACGAAAGTGAATTATTGTTTTATATTCAAGTCGGCTGCTAGCTTTCTGAAGCTCGTTTCTGTGAACTGGGTGCCATTATCTGTAGTGATGGAGTATGGAACCCAAACCTTGTGACAATGTTCCTATACAGGAATTTTCGACTTCTTTGAGCAGTGGCGTTGGCTAGGGGTTTTGCCTCGATCCACTTTGTGAAATAGTCTATCCCTACTATGAGGAATTTAACTTGTCCCGATCCCTGAGGGAAGGGTCCAAGAAGGTCGAGTCCCCATTTTGCGAATGGCCAAGGTGAGGTCACGCTAATGAGCTCCTCTGGTAGGGCGATGTGAAAGTTGGCGTGTTTCTGACATGATGGACATGTCTTTACGAACTCTGTGGCTTCCTTTTGTAGAGTTGGCCAATAAAAGCCTGCCCGAAGTACTTTTTTGGTAAGTGCTTGCGTTTCGAGATGATTGCCACAAATGCCACTATGTACTTCTTCTAGAACTTCCTTTGTGTCAGAAGTCGGTACACACTTTAACAATGGTATTGAAATCCCTCTTCTGTATAGAGTACTGTTTATGATAGTGTAGTATTGTGCCTCCCTTTTCAACCTCTTTGCCTCCTTTTCCTCCGTGGGGAGTGCTTCTATTTTGAGATAATTAATTATGGGAATCATCCATCCTTGATCCTGACCTGTTATGGCCAGGACTTTTTCCGAGATTGATGGATTCTGCAGAATTTCTTGGATGAGGCTTCTATTGTTGCCCCCAGTTTGGTGATGGCTTGTTTTGAGAGTGCATCAGCTCGGGCATTCTGTTCCCAGGATATGTGACGGACCTCATATTCTCCAAGTTGTCCGAGTTGTTCCTTAGTTTTGTCCAAGTACTTTTTCATGGTAGGATCTTTGGCTAGGTAGCTTCCTGCCATTTGTGAAGTGACTATTTGTGAGTCGCTAAAGATGATAAGCTTTTGAGTTCCAACCTCCCTAGCCAGCTTCAAACCAGCTAGTAGTGCCTCATATTCCGCTTGGTTATTTGAGGCAGGGAACCCAAATTTGAGGGAGAGTTCGATTTGGGTTCCTTGGTCACTTTCAATTATCACACCCGCGTCGCTTCCAGTTATATTTGAGGAACCGTCCACGTAGAGATTCCATTCTGTGGGGATTTCCGGTGTGTCTGTAAATTTTGCAATGAAGTCGGCCAGGTATTGTGATTTGATGGCTGTTCGAGCTTCGTACTGAAGATCGAATTCAGACAACTCGACTGCCCATTGCAAGATTCTACCCGCCAGGTCTGTTTTCTGTAAGATCCCTTTTATGGGCTGGTTGGTCCGAACTCTAATGGTGTAGGCCTGGAAGTATGGACGAAGTCGTCGAGATGTTAGTATGAGAGTGTAGGCAAACTTTTCTATTTTTTGGTAGTTCAGCTCGGATCCTTGTAATGCTTTACTGATAAAATATACGGGTTGTTGCCCACTGTCATCTTCTCGGACTAGTGCTGAGGCTACTGCCCGCCTTCCAACCGCGAGGTACAATATGAGTGGTTCTCCTTCCCGTGGCCGAGTTAGGATAGGTGGTTGTCCCAGGAATCTTTTGAAATCTTGGAAGGCTTGCTCGCACTCCGATGTCCATTCAAACTTCTTTCCCTTCCTTAGAGTGGCGTAGAAGGGGAGAGATCTTATTGCCAATCCGGCTGAAATTTGGACAAGGCTGCCAACCTCCCATTGAGTTGTTGTACCTCTTTGACACAAGTCGTACTCTTCATGTCGAGTATGGCCCGACATTTATCTAGGTTTTCCTCGATTCCTCTCTGTGTGAGTATAAAATCCAAGAATTTGCCAGCTTCTACTGTGAAGGTGTATTTTGCGGGATTGAGTCGCATGCCATGCCGTCTTATAGTGTCGAACACATGGGTCAAGTTGAACAATAGCGTCTCTTCATTTTGTGTCTTTATTAGCATGTCGTCTACGTAGATTTCCATGATTTTTCCGATGTGATCCGAAAAGACCTTATTCATTAATCTCTGATAAGTAGCTCCCGCATTTTTAAGACCAAAAGGCATGACGATGTGGCAGTAGTTTGCTTTTGGGGTTAAGAAGGATGTTTTTTCTTGGTCGGGTGGATACATTGGGATTTGATTGTATCCCAAACATGCATCCATAAACAAGAGGTATTCATATTCGGAGGAAGCATCGACCAGTGCGTCGATACTTGGGAGTGGATAAGGATCTTTTGTGCAGGCTTTGTTGAGATCAGTGTAGTCGGTGCACATCGCCACTTCCCGTTTTATTTTTTCACCAAGACGACGTTAGCTAGCCATAGTGGGTATTTGACTTCTCTTATGAATCCTGCCTCCAGTAGAGCTTATACCTGCTCTTCCACAGCTTGAGAGCGTTCTGGTCTGAGCTTTCTGCGCCTCTGTTGCACTGGCCAAGATCCTGGGTAGACTGCTAGTTTGTGGCACATTAACTTGGGGTCTATGACTGGCATGTCTGTGGCCTTGGAAGCAAAAAGGTCGACATTATCTCGTAAGAACTGTATGAGTGATTCTTTTATGTCTCCTTGTAGGATTGTACCGATACTAGTCGTTTGGTCTGGGGTATCCCCGATCTGGACTTTCTCTATTTTGCCTGCAGGTTGTGGGCGAAGTTCTTCCTGCCTCTGAACTCCACCGAGTTCGATTGTGTGGAATTCTTCTCCTATGCCTCTGAGGTTTAGACTTTCATTGTAACAGCGGCGTGCCGTCTTCTGATCTGCGTTTATTGTAACTATCCCTTCTACAATTGGGAATTTCATGCATAGATGTGGAGTCGAGACTATTGCACCGAGTTGATTCAATGTTGTCCGACCTATTAAGGCATTGTAGGCTGAACTTACGTCGACCACGATGTAATCTATCTTGAGTGTTCTTGACTGGTTTCCTTTTCCGAAAGTAGTGTGCAGCGAGATGTATCCCAGCGGTTGAACCGTGGTGTGTCCTAGTCTGAACAGGCTATTCGGATATGCTCTAAGTTCTTTTTCTTCCAAACTGAGCTTGTCGAAGGTAGTTTTGAATAAGATGTCGGCGGAGCTCCCTTGGTCTATCAGTGTGCGGTGGAGATTTGCGTTTGCCAGTATAACAGTGATGACCATGGGATCGTCGTGTCCCGATATGATGCCGGATGCATCTTCTTTGGTGAAAGTAATCGCGGGGATGTCGGGTGCTTTCTCCTTCCCTTCAACATGATATACGTCCTTAAGATGTCTTTTGTGAGATGATTTGGAGATTCCTACCCCCGCAAATCCGCCGTGTATCATATGGACATGTCTTTCTGGTGTACGAGGTGTTTGCTCGGTTTGTCCGACATCTTTTGCTCTTCTTCTTTTTCTTTGCTCATCATCCCAGGTGGCCAGATACCGATCTAGCATCCCCTCTCTTACTAGTTTTTCTATGACATTTTTTAAGTTGAAACACTCATTGGTGGAATGCCCGCGAATTCGATGATATTCACAATATTCAGCTCGATTTCCTCCTCTTTTTTGCCTTTGAGTGGTCGAGCTGGAAGTATTTTTTCAGTGTTGCAAACCTCTCTGTAGACATCCACGAGAGACACCCGAAAGGGGGTGTAATTGTAGTATTTTTTATTTTTTTCTCCATGTCGATCTTCCTTCTTTTTGGATTCTTTGTCTTTATCCCGGGAGGTGAATCCGGATTTCGAGGTCTCTCCTAGTCGAGAGTTTTCCTCCATGTTGATGTACTTCTCTGCTCGTTCTTGAACTTCGTTCAGAGATGTGGGGTGTTTTTTCGATATAGATTGGCTAAAAGGTCTCTCTCGCAAGCCATTGATGAGACCCATAATGGCAGCCTCTGTAGGTAGGTTCTGTATGTCTAGGCACGTTTTGTTGAATCTTTCCATGTAGTTGTGGAGAGTTTCCCGTTCTTCTTGCCTGATTCCTAATAGACTTGGAGCGTGCTTAGCCTTGTCTTTTTGGATGGAGAATTTGGCCAAAAACTTTCTGGCCAAGTCGTTGAAACTCGAGATGGACCTAGGAGGTAGATTGTCGAACCATCTAATTACTGTCTTTGTTAAAGTAGTCAGAAAGGCTTTGCAACGAACTGCATCTGAGGCGTCGGTGAGGTACATTCTACTTCTAAAATTGCTGAGATGATGGTCGGGATCTATAGTATCGTGGTATAAAGTCATATCTGGGAGTTTAAAGTCCTTTGGGATTCTAGTCTTCATGATCTCCTTGGTGAATAGATCTTGTTCTTTGCGGGAGCTGTCCTCATGAGGGGATCGGTTGGCTTTAGTCTTAAGATCGGCTTCGAGTTTTAGGAGTTTGTCCTCTAATTCCCGGCGTTGCCTTATTTCCTTCTGTAGGTCTTTCTCAGCCTCTCATTGACGTAGGCCTTCTTTTTCCAGTTGTTTTAAACGGTCTTGAAGCGTCTCCATTGCTCTTGCGTTTGGAGAATCCTTTTTGTTGTTAAGTTGAGGAGTATCCTTTGGTGTAGTGTCCGCATTTTTGTGTGACGTTTTATCTTCTAGATCTGAATTGTGGTCGTTGTCATGGTCGTCTGCCATGATGATGGGATGACTTCCAGGTTCCCCGACAACAGTGCCAATGTTCTGAGGGTTACCTAAAACTGTAGGTTGATCTCGAACGAGATCTTCTGTGCCGGTCGGAGCTGTTGTGTCTGACTTGTTGGACTTGGTGGTGGTGCTGATCCGTCGTTACCGAAGGGTAAAGGTACCTGCAAGGGACTCTGATGCTTAAGTTAGCAAGGGTATTAAGCAGGTTTTTAGTAGAATCAGAGTATGAGTTATACCTGGGTTCTCCAGTGTATTTATAATAGTGTGGAGTGACCTTTTTAGATAAGATAAGTTAGTTATCTTATCTTATCTTATCTTTGACTGGTATCCTCGTATCTTCAAGGGAACCGCCTTTATCTCTATAGGCTTGGGCTGCCTTCGGATTTGGGTCGTGTTCCTCTATTTAGGCCCTTTACTGGGCTTTCCCAGCAATTTTGGTTGAGCTCTTAGAGAAGAGGTCGGGTAGCCTGACCTGAGGAGGTCAGTCATCTCGTTGCTACTTGGGTCGGATAGCTCGACCCAGGGTATGAACATGCCTTAAGATTGAATCTTATGATTGATATGAAGTCTAGGATTGCCTTTGGCATCCCGGGGTCTTATATCTTACATCACTGGGCACTGCTACCATACTGAGAACCTCTGGTTCTCATACCATATTCTGTTGTTATTTTTTAGATGCAGGTCGCAACCCACCTTGGTGAGTTATTCTGATCGTGACAGAGCGGAGGATCCTGGCTGTATTTTGGAATCTTTTACTTATTTTGTACATGTCTCTCACTTTTTTATTTTGCTTATGCCTAGAGGCTTGTATTGGGAGAGTAAAACTTGTATAAGCTATTTTAAACTTCAGATTCTATTTTGTCTGTACATATGGCTAGCCGGCTTAAACTCCGTGAGCCGTGGCTATGTTCTTATACTATTATACCCTTATCCTTTGTTATATTATATCTTTTTCTTGTGCTTAAAGTTAGAAGCTTCGTCTGTATGTTTTGCGCTTTTTAAATCCTGTTTTTGAGCTATAGTCCTCATCGGGCTTCTAGAATATATTAATTCCTTCTATATATTATATGTATGAGCTTAGACTTGTCGTAACCTTTGATTAACCTTTGCTTTACAATGCGAGGTAAGGCGTAGGCTAATTAGGGCGTTACATGATGAACATAGCTAATTTGTCAGATCATCCTATTAACCACGATGAAGATCAAATATACATCTTAAAAGCAGATCAAACACGGATTGGAGAAGAAATAGTAATACTTTTATTAATTCAAAGGATTCAACAGGGCTCCTTCCCTCAACCTAGGAGGTTTAGAAACTCATACTGAAGTAAAAATACAAATTAAAACTCAAAAATAGCATAAAAGTCCTAGATGATGTCTAAAATACACTTTAAATACTAAACAAATGACTAGTAAGAGTAAAATAGTCTTTTTAGTGCTAAAATCTACTTCTGGGGCCCACTTAGTTAGTGTTTGGGCTAAGCTTTGATGAGATCCACATGCTATGAGGTCTTTTGGGCATAGAACGCCAGCTAGGGGATTCTCATTGGGCGTTTTGATGATGGTCTCTGCTTTTGGGCGCTAGACGTGAGGAAAAGGGCAGGAAGCTGGCGTTAGACGCCAGATTTAGGCCTTCTAATTCGAAGCAAATTATAGACTATTATATATTGCTGGAAAGCTCTAGAAGTCAGCTTTCCATAGCTTCTAAGAGTGCTCCATTTTGGTTTCTATAGCTCCAGAAAAGCTCNAATTGTACAAAAACACAAAAACTCATAGTAGAATCTAAAAATGTGAATTTAACATTAAAACCTATAAAAACTCAATAAAAACTAAACAAAAACTACTAAAAACTATATGAAAGTGAAGCCAAAAAGCATATAAAATATTCGCTCATCGGTCACCATGAAGTGGCATTTTTTCCAATTTAAAACTAGGTTTGTGTTTTGGCATCATTTGAGAACTAGGACCAGATGGTCAAGGCAGGAGTCAAATGAGTCCCTAAAGATAGAAAAGTCATCCATGAATACTTCAAGAATTTCTCCACCATATCAGAAAAAATGGAGAGCATACACCTCTTAAAGGTTGCAGGTGTATTGCACAGGCCAAATGGTATCCACCTATAACCAAACACGCCATATAGGCATGTAAATGCTGTCTTTTCTTGGTCTTGAGGATCCACTGCAATTTGATTATAGCCTGAATAGCCATCCAAAAAGTAGTAGAATGCATGACCTGCCAGTCTCTCCAGCATTCGGTCTATAAATGGCAAAGAAAAATGATCCTTTCTGGTAGCATTATTGAGCCTTCTATAGTCAATGCACATTCGCCACCCTGTAACTGTTCTTGTGGGAATTAGTTCATTCTTTTCATTATGAACCACTGTCATGCCTCCCTTTTTGGGAACAACTTGGATAGGGCTCACCCAGGGGCTGTCAGAAATGAGAAAAATAATTCCAGCCTCACATAATTTCGTGACTCCCTTCTACACTACTTTCTTCATGGCTAGATTTAGTCACTTTTGTGGTTGCACCACTGGTTTGGCGTCATTCTCCAGCAGGATCTTGTGCATGCATCGGGTAGGGCTAATGCCCTTAAGGTCACTTATTATCCACCCAAGAGCTGTCTTGTGTGTCTTTAGCATTTTGATTAGTGCTATTTCTTCCTGTGGTTCTAAGGCAGAGCTTATAATCACAGGATAAATATCCTCATCTCCAAGAAATGCCTATTTCAAGGATGATGGTAATGGCTTGAACTCAAGTTTAGGAGGCTTATCCTCTTCCTTAGGAGTTTTCAAAGGCTCCTTTATTTCCTCTGACTCCTCTAAATCAGGTTGGGCATCATAAAAGATGTCGTTTAGCTCTTCTTCGAGTCTCTCAGCCATATTCACTTCTTCAACCAGGTAATCAATGATATCAATACTCATGCACTCCTCTGGGGTGTCTGGATGCTGCATAGCTTTGATAGCTTTTAGCACGAACTAATTCTCATTGACTCTCAGGGTTACTTCCCATTTCTGAATGTCAATGAGGGCCGTTCTGTAGCTAGGAAAGGTCTTCCTAGGATAAGGGGCGTACTCTTGTGCTCATACATTTCCAGGACCACAAAATCCGTAGGGAATCCTGACAGTCATGTCCTCAATCACACCTGATGAAAGCTTAACAGAGCCATCAGCAAGTTGAAGACATAGGCGTGTTGGTTTAACTTCGTGAGTTAAACAGAGCTTCTTTATTAGTGATGCAGGTATTAGGTTAATACTTACTCCGAGATCATATAGGGCAGTCTTTGTGCAGGCATCCCCTAAGGTGTAGGGTATCATAAAACTCCCAGGGTCTTTGAGTTTCTCTAGTAAGTTCTTTTGAATTATTGCACTGCACTCTTCAATGAGGAAGACTATTTTTGCCTCTCTCCAATCCTTCTTATGACTTAAGATATCTTTCATGAACTTAGCATAAGAAAGTATCTGCTCAAGAGCCTCTGCAAAAGGGATCTTGATCTCAAGTGTCTTGAGATAATCCGCAAAGAAGGCAAACTGTTTATCTTTTTCTGCTTGACGAAGTTTTTGAGGAAATGGCATCTTGGCCCTGTACTCGTCAACCTTAGTTGATGTAGGTTGAATGCCTACAGAAATGGAAGGGGGTTTATTGGCCTGCTTAGGAAGGGTCTTATTAGTA
This sequence comes from Arachis duranensis, assembly GCF_000817695.3. Lineage (NCBI taxonomy): Eukaryota > Viridiplantae > Streptophyta > Magnoliopsida > Fabales > Fabaceae > Arachis > Arachis duranensis. The sequence continues at coordinate 58,778,843 of NC_029776.3, read as the reverse complement.
CTTGTATGTGTCTGAGTATCCCTGTTTGGGCATTCAACGCCCTTGTTACCCCTTTCCTGGTGTTCAACACCAGGAACACTGTCCTCTTTTGGGCGTTCAATGCCAGGGATGCTGCTCCCTTCCTGGCGTTCATATTGTCCCCTCTTGGGGTTCAACGCCAGGGGTGCTGCCCCCTTCTTGGCGTTGAATGCCAATGACATTCCTCCTTGGGCATTCAACGCCCTCAGAGGTTTCTTGAGTTGCATTCTCATTTGAATAGCTTGACATTCTTCTTTTATCTGCTTAGATAATTGCTGCCTAGTTTGACTCACCTGTGCTTCCACATTCCTGTTGGAAGTATGAGTTTCTCACAAAGTCTCTTGCAATTCTAGCAACTACTGTGCAAGGGCGTGTAGCTGCTGAGTTAATGGGACATTTTGTTCTGGAGGATTAGACTCAGTGGATACTGCCTTAACCTCTCCTTTCATGGAAGTCTCATCCACCAAGTACAAATGCTGGTTTTTTGGCAACTGTCTCAATAAGTTCGTAAGCCTCTTCAATTATTTTCCTTATATGTATAGATCCATCAACAGAGTGGTCTAGAGACATCCTAGCCATTCTGTTAGGCCATAATAGAAATGTCTAATTACACCCATCTGAAAATATTTCAGTCGGGCATCATGAAGAGATTTATTATTCTCTTGCTTGAAGCCTTGGATGTCCAGCCTTAACTGGGTTAACTTCCTTAGGGGAAAGTATTGATTCAAAAACTTGTCTACTAGCTGCTTCCCTCGGTGTGTACTATGTTAGCAATTTGTAAGAAATTTGCCAGGAACTCAGTAGGCTCTTCTTGTGAAAGTTTAGAGTACTGGCAGTTTTGCTGCACCAAAGTAATGAGTTGAGGGTTTAGTGGTGCACGAAAATTACACTCACACTATGTAATTACGTACAATTAACCAGCAAGTGCACTGGATCGTCCAAGTAATACCTTATGTGAGTAAGGGTCGATCCCACGGAGATTTTTGGCTTGAAGCAAGCTATGATTATCTTATTATTCTTAGTCAGGATACCAATAGAGTTCTTTAGTTTCAATTGTAAAAAGTAAAAGAGCATGAAACTAGTAATTGTTACGCAGTAATGGAGAATGTGTTGGAGTTTTGGAGATGCTTTGTCTTCTGAATCTCTGCTTTCTTACTGTCATCTTCTTCACGCACGCAAGGTTCCTTCTATGGCAAGCTTTGTGTTGGTGAATCACCATTGTCAATGGCTACCATTCGTCCTCTCAGTGAAAATGGTCCAGGTGTGCTGTCACCGCACGGCTAATCATCTGTCGGTTCTCACTCATGCTGGAATAGGATCCATTGATCCTTTTGCGTCTGTCACTACGCCCAACACTCGCAAGTTTGAAGCTCATCACAGTCATCTAATCCTTGAATCCTACTCGAAATACCACAGACAAGGTTTAGACTTTCCGGATTCTCAAGGATGCTGCCAATAGATTCTAGCTTATACCACGAAGACTCTGATTAAGGAATCCAAGAGATACTCCTTAAATCTAATGTAGAATGGAGGTGGTTGTCAGGCACACGTTCATAGGTTGAGAATGGTGATGAGTGTCACGGATCATCACCTTCTTCATATTAAAGTGCGAATGAATATCTTAGATAGAAACAAACGTGTTTGAATAGAAAACAGAAATAATTGCATTAATTCATCGAGACGCTGCAGAGCTCCTCACCCCAACAATGGAGTTTAGAGACTCATGCCATCAAAGAGTACAAAGTTCAGATCTAAAAATGTCATGAGATACAAAATAAGTCTCTAAAAGTTGTTTAAATACTAAACTAGTAACCTAGGTTTATAGAAAATGAGTAAACTAAGATAGATAGTGCAGAAATCCACTTCTGGGGCCCACTTGGTGTGTGCTGGGATTGAGACTTGAGCTTCTCACGTGCCTGGGCTGTTTCTGGAGTTAAACATCAGGTTGTAACCTGTTTCTAGCATTTAACTCCAACTTGCAACCTGTTTCTGGCGTTCAACGCCAGAATGCAACATGGAACTGGCGTTAAACGCCAGTTTACGTCGTTTATCTTCGAGCAAAGTATGGACTATTATATATTTCTGGAAAGCCCTGGATGTCTACTTTCCAACCCAATTAAGAGCGTGCCAATTGGACTCCTACAGCTCCAAAAAAGTCATTCCGAGTGCAGGGAGGTCAGAATCCAACATCATCAGCAGTCCTTTTTCAGCTTGAATCAGATTTTTGCTTAGCTCCCTCAACTTCAGCCAGAAAATACCTGAAATCATAGAAAAATACACAAACTCATAGTAAATTCTAGAAATGTGAATTTTGCCTAAAAACTAATAAAAATATACTAAAAACTAACTAAAACATACTAAAAACAACATGAAATTACCCCTAAAAAGTGTATAAAATATCCGCTCATCACAACACCAAACTTAAATTGTTGCTTGTCCCCAAGCAAATAGATAAATGAAATAGGATAAAAAGAAATCAAGAAGCAATAATATCTCAGAGTTTTAAGTGAAGCCCAGATTCTAATTAGATGAGCGGGACTAGTAGCTTTTTGCTTCCGAACAGTTTTGGCATCTCACTTTATCCTTTGAAATTCAGAATGATTGGCATCCATAGGAACTCAGAATTCAGATAGTATTATTGATTCTCCTAGTTTAGTATGTTGATTCTTGAACACAGCTATTTTATGAGTCTTGGCCGTAGCCCTAAGCATTTTGTTTTCCAGTATTACCACCGGATACATAAATGCCATAGACACATAACTGGGTGAACCTTTTCAGATTGTGACTTAGCTTTGCTAAAGTCCCCAATTAGAGGTGTCCAGAGTTCTTAAGCACACTCTTTTGCTTTTGATCACAACTTTAACCACTTAGTCTCAAGCTTTTCACTTGGACCTGCATGCCACAAGCACATATTTAGGGACAGCTTGATTTAGCCGCTTAGGCCTGGATTTATTTCCTTGGGCCCTCCTATCCATTGATGCTCAAAGCCTTGGATCCTTTTTACCCTTGCCTTTTGGTTTAAAGGGTTATTGGCTTTTTCTGCTTTTTTTTTCTCTTTTTTTTCACTGCTTTTTCTTGCTTCAAGAATCAATTTCATGATTTTTCAGATCGTCAATAACATTTCTCCTGTTCATCATTCCTTCAAGAGCCAACAGATTTAACATTCATAAACTCCACTATCAAAATTATGCAATGTTCAGGCATTCATTCAGAAGACAAAAAGTATTGCCACCACATATAAATAATTTGAATTTTCTTTATTAAAAAGTCGAAAAAAATATTGCCTCCTTATTCTAAAAACCTACTATTTTATTCATGTTTGATGATGATGAGAAAAATGAATTATAGTTTAATTGGAGATAAAATCAAAATAAAGATACTAATTACTACTAATAAGATAGGTTCCTAAAAATAAAAGTTATCACAGATTTAAGGTTATGATTAGGACTCAACAACCTTTAGTTTGGGAGATGATGAGTGCTCCTTCAACCTGTGGGGTGTCTGGTCCTTCAAGAGACAGCTTCTGGTGCTTCAGCTCCTGTATCTCTGGATATTCATCTTCTTTCAGATCAAATTTAACTTCCGGGATCATTGATCTCAGACCCATTATTTTGTGGTAATGGTTTGCATGTTCTTTGGTAAAGAACTTCTCTTGATTCCAAAGTGGTTTTGGAATGTTCTCTTTCTTGCCTCTTGAAGTGGTTTATTTTCCCTTAGGTGCCATGATCTTGATGAGTTTTAGCTCAGTGATCATGGAAAAACACACCAAACTTAGAGGTTTGCTTATCCTCAAGCAAAAGAAAGGAAAGGAGAGGAATAGAAGGAGAGGCAATTTTAAAAATTCTTCTCCCCACAATCCTGGCGTTAAACGCTCAGGAGATGCTTCCTTTGAGCGTTTAATGCCCAGTCCTTGCTTGTTTTGGGCGTTTAACGCCCACTTACTGCTTCTTTCTGGCGTTAAACGCCAGAAACCTTCCTTACTGGCGTTTTTGTGCTAGTGATGTCCTTTTCTCTGTGATTTCTCTGCTTTATGTCCTGAACCTTTATTTCTCTGTATCATTCACTGAAATGTATTATCTAATTTAGAATTAAAATTATAAATAAAATAAACTCATGACTGGGTTGCCTCCCAGCAAGCGCTTCTTTACTGTCTTTAGCTGGGCTATTACTGAGCTTTTAATCTAGTCTGCAATGTCTGCAAACCACAGAGCATCCTGAATAGCAAACAATTGCTCATCCGAAAAGGTTTCAGAGATCTCAGTAGGAGGGAGGGACGCTCTTGCTACTGGTTCTATCCTGGACAGGTGATCAACTACTTGATTTTCTGTCCCTTTTCTGTCTCTTATTTCTATATCAAACTCTTGCAGAAGCAACACCTATCTTATGAGCCTGGGTTTTGAATCCTAATTTGTTAGTAGATATTTAAGAGCAGCAAGGTTAGTGTACACAATCACTTTTGATCCTACTAAATAAGATCTGAACTTGTCAACGGCATAACCACTGCAAGCAATTCCTTTTCTGTGGTTGTGTAGTTCTTCTGCGCATCATTTAGAACACGGCTGGCATAATAAATGACGTGAAGAAGCCTGTCATGCCTCTATCCCAACACTGCACCAATGGCATGATCACTGGCATCACACATTAATTCAAATGGTAATGTCTAGTCTGGTGCAGAGATGACTGGTGCTGTGACCAGCTTAGCTTTCAGAGTCTCAAATGCCTGCAGACACTCCTTATCAAAGATAAATGGTGTATCAACAGCCAGCAGATTGCTCAGAGGTTTTGTAATTTTCAAAAAATCCTTAATAAACCTCCTATAGAATCCTGAATGCCCCAGAAAGCTTCTGATTGCTTTAACACTGGCAGGTGGTGGTAATTTTTCAATTACCTCTACCTTAGCTTGATCAACCTCTATTCCCTTGTTCGAAAGTTTGTGCCCAAGGACAATTCCTTCAGTCACCATAAAGTGACATTTCTCCCAGTTTAAAACCAGGTTAGTCTCTTGGCACCTCTTTAGAACAAGTGCTAGATGGTCAAGATAGGAGCTGAATAAGTCTCCAAATACTGAAAAGTCATCCATGAAGACTTCCAGAAAGTTTTCCACCATATCAGAGAAAATAGAGAGCATGCACCTTTGAAAGGTTGCAGGTGCAGTGCACATACCAAATGGCATCCTTCTGTATGCAAATACTCCAGATGGACATGTGAATGCTATTTTCTCTTGATCTTGTGGATCTACTGCAATTTGATTATAACCTGAATATCCATCTAGAAAGCAATAGTAATAATGACCTGCTAGTCTTTCTAGCATCTGCTCTATGAATGGTAAAGGAAAATGATCTTTTTTGGTAGCTGTATTGAGCCTTCTGTAATCAATACACATACGCCACCCTATAACTGTTCTTGTAGGGACCAGTTCATTTTTTTCATTATGAACCACTATCATGCCAGCCTTCTTAGGGACGACTTGGACAGGGCTCATCCAGGGGCTATCAGAAATAGGATAAATAATCCCAGCCTATAGTAATTTAGTGACCTCCTTCTACACCACCTCCTTTATGGCTGGATTCAGCCGCCTCTGTGGTTGAACCACTGGCTTAGCATCATCCTCCAATAGGATCTTGTGCATGCATCTGGCTGGGCTAATGCCCTTAAGATCACTGATGGACCACCCAAGAGCTGTCTTGTGCATCCTCAGCACTTGAATTATTGCTTCCTCTTCCTGTGGCTCTAAGGTAAAGCTTATGATTACAGGAAAAGTGTCACCTTCTCCGAGAAATACATATTTCAGGGATGGTGGTAATGGTTTGAGCTCGGGTTTAGGAGGTTTTTGCTCTTCCTGAGGGATTTTCAGAGGTTCTATTATTCTCTCTAGTTCCTCCAGATCAGGCTGAACATCTTTAAAGATATCCTCTAGCTCTGATTTGAGACTCTCAGTCATATTGACCTCTTCCACCAGAGAGTCAATAATATCAATGCTCATGCAGTCGTTTGGGGTGTCTGAATGCTATATAGCTTTGACAAAATTCAACTTAAACTCGTCCTCATTGACTCTCAGGGTTAATTCCCTTTTTTGGACGTCAATGAGGGTTCGTCCAGTTGCTAGGAAAGGTCTTCCTAGAATGAGAGTTGCACTCTTGTGCTCCTCCATTTCCAGCACCACAAAGTCAGTGGGAAAGGCAAATGGCACAACCTTGACAATCATATCTTCAATCACCCCTGATGGGTATTTAATGGAGCCATCAGCAAGTTGGAGACATATCTGGGTTGGTTTGACTTCTTCAGTCAAACCAAGCTTTCTGATAGTATATGCAGGTATTAGGTTGATACTTGCCCCAAGATCACATAGAGCTTGCTTGGTACAAGTACCCTCTAATGTGCATGGTATCATAAAGCTTCCGGGATCTTTAAGCTTCTCTGGTAAGCTTTTCAGAATGACTGCATTACATTCTTCAGAGAGGTAAACTTTTTCAGCACTACAAGAAAAACACACATTCAGGTACACTTGAAAAGTGTAGCCAAAAGTGAAAAAAATGATGCCTTAGGCTACGGCTATGCTTTTTGGGGTGATTCCTATTCGGCCGTTGCCTATTCTCAAAGGCTACGCTTTTCTACACCAAGGGCTACACTTTTGGCGTTTGGGAATAAGGTACGCTTTTCAAGTGATGCTGTCCAGGACCAAAGGCTATGCTTTTCAGCTTTCATTCTTCCATAATAGGCTACGCTTTTCAACGCTACTGCATCACTTGTAAAGCGTAACCACATTGTATACCATAGCTACTTTTTATAAGCGTAGCCTTAGGTTCCTCTTTTTTTTCTGTATACTATACCTATTGTATATAAGTGTAGCCTTAGGACTCATTTTTTTTCTGTATACTATAGCTACTATATATAAGTGTAGCCTTAGGTCTTTTTATTAATACAATATAATAGTTAATATGATTACATGTATAAATGAATTGAATATTACAAAATAAAAATAAATACATAATTATACTAAATAATTTCTTTATATAATAAAAATTGTCTCTAACCAAAATATATTTATAACATTGATCCAAAAGTACTAGAATGAAGTTGTTCCGGGGGTTACCTGAAACTATAGGTCGATCTCGGTCGAGATCTTCTGTGTTGGTCGGATTCGACGTGTCCGGCAGGTGTATAGTGGCCGGAGCTGATGTGTCCGACTTGTTGGACTTGGTGATGGTGCTGATCCTTTGTCCCCGGAGGGTGGGGGTACCTGCAAGGGACTCCGATGCTTAAGTTAGCAAGGGTATTAAGCAGGTATTGAGTAGAATCAGAGTATGAGTTATACATGGGTGCTCCAGTGTATTTATAATGGTGAGGAGTGACCTCTCTCGAGATAAGATAGTTATCTTATCTTATGTTAACTTATCTTTGAGTGAAGTCATCTTATCTTTAGGGGAACCGCCTTTATCTTTCTGGGCTTTGGCTGCCTTTAGATTGGGCTGTGTTCCTTCATTTTGGGCCTGCTTTGGGCTCCTTTGGCGATTTGGCCGAGCTCTTTGAGAAGAGGTCGGGCATTGGCCGAGCTCTTTGAGAAAAGGTCGGATAGTCTGACCTGAAGAGGTCGGTCGACTTGTCGCTAAACATCCCGGGTCGGACAGCTTGACCCAGGGTATGAACAGTTTCCCTGCCTGAGTTTGATCTTTCCACAAGATCGTGCTTTTCAGAGCTTCGATCTCTTTGGAAGTAGTGCTCAAGCATCTGTCTTGCTTTGTTTCTTCATTGCTTTGCAATCTTGCAGATTTTCTAGAGGTTTGGTACTTCACAGTTCCAACCTCTTTTGAGTGGTAGCGTGGGTTTTCTACCCTTGTCTTCTGGATCACGCCTTGCTTTAAGTTTGTGTTGACATCCCTCTGCTTTGGCGAAGTTGTCCTTGCGGCTTGATATCCGGACTTTTAGTGATTTGTCCAATGACTTTTTAGTGTTCTTTTATATAGAACCTTTTTTTTTAGTCTTGGATGATGTTCGTAGCCCTGTTTGAGATTGTGCCTTCTTTGAGTGGAGCTGTATCCTTTTTGGCTAAGCGCATTTGAGCCTTAAGTTGTTTCCCAACCTTTTGGCTTGTTCTTTTTTGAAGTCGTACTTGCGCCTCTTCTTTAGCTGACGTCGACCTGTATGACTTTGCCCCTGCTTGAGTTCAGACTTTTCCATGAGACCGTGCTTTCAGAGTTTCGATCTTTTCGGGGAAGTCGTGCTCAAGCATCCTGACTTTGGTCGATCTTTGAGTAGTTTCTCCTTGTGCGAGTCTGGTATTGCCCCTTTTACTTTGTTGAGGGGACTTTTCAGCCTTCTTCTGACTTGTTTGTCTTTGCTGTTCGGGCTTTTTAGTCATAATCCAACAACTTTTTAGGTAATGTTCCGATGGGGAACCTTTTTATAGTTTGTTTGGATGACTTTTTAGCCCTGTCTTTGAGGCTGTGCTTTTTCGCTTTTTAAGTAGTGTCTTTTTTCAAGACTTCGTACCTTTTAGCAAAACTTTCCTGGCCTTCCTCTGGCCATTTGCGAGATGTCTTTGTCTGTTTTTGTGGATCTTTGTAGAGTGTCGGTACTTTGTTGTCCGACCTCTTTTAATCACTTCTGATTTTGTCCACTTTCTGCTTGGTCGAGGTTGTCCTTGGGGCTAATTTGTCCGACGACTTTTTAGTGTTTTCGCAGAACACTTTTTAGTCATTCTGAACAATTTTGATAGCCTTGTCATGGAGCCGTGGCTTTTTGGGCAGAGCTATGTCCGTTTTAGCGCACGTTTTTCGTTGGTCTGACTTCTTCTTGTCAGTCCAAGCTGTAGCTTTCATTGGTCCGACTTCTTCTTGTCGGTCCAAGCTGTAGCTTTCGTTGGTCCGATTTCTTCTTATCGGTCTGATGCCAGGGCATTTTGGCCAGTTTCACTGACCTTTTCTTTACTGTTTTTAAGGTAGTTTCATGCATTTTCTTAGGAAATAAGCTAGTTTTGGGTAGATATTCACTTACATCTTGATTCAAGCATACATTGTGCACTTTACATGATTTCATGAGAATTTTGCATGAATTATATGATAAATTGGATGATGCATGATCCCATGATTAAGAGCAAGACTTTGATGCACTTTGTTTGATTGATTTTAGGCCAAAAGAAGAAGAGAAGAAGCCACGTTAGTGGCTACGTTAGTTACACTAACGTGGGCACTAACGTGGAAGGAAGGAAAGCCCCAACGTTAGTGAGAAAAGTTAGTGGCATTAACTTTGAAGAAAGGAAATGGAGCCAACGTTAGTAACACTTAACATTATCACTAACGTTGGACCAAGCTCATAAGTAGCCACGTTAGTTGCCACGTTAACTTAGTTAACGTGGCCTCTAACGTTAAGAAGAAAAGGGGACGCTAACGTTAGTGACATTCAACTTTATCACTAATGTTGGCCAAGTCACAAGAAGCCACGTTAACTCCCACGTTAACCTAGTTAACGTGGAAGCTAACGTGAAGAAACAAGGTTGTCGACAATGTTAGTGACACCAAACATTGTCACTAACGTTGGAAGAAACCCACACTATCCCCAAGAAGCCACGTTAACTACCACGTTAACTTAAGTTAACGTGAAGAAGAAAGGGTGATCACCAACGTTAGTGACACCCAACATTGTCACTAACGTTGGAAGGAACCCACACAAGCCACAATGAGCCACGTTAACTCCCCACGTTAACTTAGTTAACATGGTAGTTAACGTGGGCAAAAATTCCCACCTGACAGCCTTACCACGCCTTCTTCAAACAAGAATAACTTGAGCCACAAAACTCCAAATGAGATGATTCCAGTGGCATTGGAAAGTAGGATTCCAGAGCTTTTCAAGCATATATGGCACTATATGGTTGACACTAAATTTGAGGGAGAAAACCTGCCCCGAAAGTGCAAAGATGAACATGATCTCAACCTGTATTAAGGCCAACTGACCTCTTCACCTTCCAAGAAGTGTAACTCGAGTTGTAGAGCTCCAAATGATGCGCTTCCAAAGGCGTTGGAAAGTAGACATCCAGGGCTTCCAAAAATATATAATAGTATGGGGTGGACACTAATTTTGAGCTCCAGAAACTGGCAATAATGAAGCCCTGATCGCTAGCGTTATTGGCACTAAACTTTTCCAGTAACGCTGGCACCTATGCCAGCGACCATGTCCACTTCAAAGGAGCATAACTTGAGCTACAGAGGTCCAATTGAGATGATTCTAGTTGCGTTAGAAAGCTGATATTCAGAGCTTTCCAACGATGTATAATACTTAATAGTGGGCATGAAATTGGAGCACAAACAAGAGGCATCTTTTAAGCCCCAAAAACACCAACTGGGCAGCAAGTGCAACGTTAGCCACAATAACCTTAGCACTAACGCCAAACTTGTAGCGTTAGTGTGGCTAACTTTAGCACTAACTTTATCACCTAGACCTCAACTTAACTCACTTCTCTCTCAAGCCCACTTCAAAGCTCAAGCAAGCAAGCCCACAATTGTCAACCAATCAAGGCCACAAGAAGCATCTAGAATAGGAATTTTCATTTAAGTGTAATTTGCTTTTAATTTCATTTTGTAATTTAGGAGAGCCTATATAAAGGCCTTAGTTTTTACATTCAAGAAATGCAAGATACGGGAGAATTAAAGGAAGGGGGAGATAGTGAAGACCAATTCGAACTTCTGTGAATTGGCACACTCCAAGGGGAGTGGGTCTTCGGACCCCTCCCCTCAACCAACCTTCTTCCTTTTCTTTTCTTTTCTTTTTCTTAGTAGTAGTTTAATTCTAGTTTGTACTTTTCATTTATGAATTTTGAAGTTTAAATTTTAGTTTTAATCTTCATCTTTACTTTTCTGCACTTTCTTTCTTTTCTATTTTGGTAAGAGCAATGATAAACTAACTCTTTTTAGTGGGTTAGAGAGCTCTATTGTGATTCAATGGATCAATTGTAGTTCTTATTCTTCTTCTTCTTTCTTTTCTCTTGATTTTACTAGAAAGCTTTCAATCTTCATTCAATTGGTTAGTTGTCTTGGAAAGAAACTCTCCATAATTGGATCTCTTCGGAACCTTGGAAGAGGAATGAAGAGATGATGCTAGAAATGCTTTCTCATGCTGGACCAAGTTGGGTTTGGATGGATATGTGACTATAATCCTCTCAACACTTGATTAGGGAAATGCATGTGGTATAATCAGTGACCATACTTCATCTCTTCTCATGAGCAATTGACCAAGGAATTGGCTATTGATCAAGATTTGAGAGATTGGAATACAAGGAATTGTAATTCGATCAATTAAGATTGCCAAGGAGATCAATGAGTGCATTGATTGAGGAAGAGATGAGAATGAAC
>NC_029776.3:58744106-58767440 GCF_000817695.3 Arachis duranensis | reverse complement strand
GCCATTTTATTTTTCTGCACTTTATTGCTTTCTTTACTTTTCTGTAAATTTACAATTCCTGCTGCTCATCATCCAAATCTGAATCGTCTAACTAGGATAATCAATTAACCATTGATTGCTTAATCCATTAATCTCTGTGGGATTCGACCCCACTCTATTATGGGTTTTACTTGACGACAAATTCGGTACACTTGCCGAAGGAAATCTGTTGCAAGACAATTTCCACCTGCATCACGCTCCAAGCTGTAGCTTTCGTTGGTCCGACTTCTTCTTGTCGGTCCAAGCTGTTGCTTTCGTTGGTCCGAATTCTTCTTGTCGGTCCAGCTGTAGCTTTCGTTTGGTCGACTTCTTCTTGTCGGTCTCTTCTGAGTTATATCTGTAATCCTCTTTCTTGGACCTTTTTCAAGTCTCTTTATGGGATTACTTTTATAACTTTTGTCGCTTGGGCCGACTTTGTCATGTCGGGTCCTCTTAAGTTATTTCTGTAATCCTCTTTCTTGGACCTTGTTCAAGTCTCTTTTAGGGATTACTTTTATAACTTTTGTCGTTTGGGCCGACTTTGTCATGTCGGTCTCTTCTAAGTTATATCTGTAATCCTCTTTCTTTGACCTTGTTCAGGTCTCTTTCAGGGATTACTTTTATAACTTGTTTTGTAGGAGACTGACTTCGTTAGGTCGATCTCTTCTAAGTTATTTTTGTAATCCTCTTTCTTGGACCTTTGTTAGGTCTCTTTGAGGGATTACTTTTATAACTTGTCTTGTAGGAGACCGACTTCGTTAGGTCGATCTCTTCTAAGTTATAGCAATTCCTCTTTAATAGGGTTGGCCATACCTCTTTCCAGGGATTTGCTGATAACTTGGGTTGACTTGGTCCGACTTTTTAGTGTCGGCCAGTCTTTTTAAGTTATTATATAGCAATTCATAAGACCTCGTCAGGTTCTTTTTGGGATCACTTTCGATAACTTCTTGCATTATTCTGTGTTCATCTTTGCCGATTCATAGATGGTGGTTTCTGTCCCAGTTTGATCGTCCTTTAGGTGAATCGCGTTTTCACCTTTGTCGAACGATCATTCCTATCGAGATCGTACAGTGAATCTGTTCTTCACTTTCTGAATCGAGATCATACAGTGAATTTGTTATTCACTTTCTGTCGATCTGTTGCTTTATAATCGGACGATGAATGCTTCAGATTAATGCATCTTGGGAGTTTGTAGAGCAGTGAATTTTGGTTTTCACTTTGTCGACCTTTGTCAAAATCAAACAATGAATTCGGTTTTCATCGTGGTCGGGAGGTGAAGTTGGTTTTCACCTTGCCGACTTGTCGCTTTATAATCGGACGATTCATCTTGCCGACTTTGTCGTGATCGAGCGGTGAATCTGGTGTTCACCTTGCCGACCTGCCGTAGTCGGGCATCTTGGTTGGAAACTTTTTAGGGAATCTGCAATTTTTTAATAAAATGAAGATAAGAGTGTGTACATGTTAGTACTTACCTTTCTAGGTCGGGCAATCTTTTTGGATCTCGGCCTGGCGCCCTTTGCAGGCATGCCATGACCTTGGTAGCTCTTGCCCCTCGAGGTTGGACACTTTGTAGTAACCTTTCCCCAGTTCTTCTGAACAACTTGGTATGATCCTTTCCAGTTGGCTGCTAGCTTTACCTCTCCCGGTCGACTTGTTCCGATATCATTTCGGATTGGGATGAGGTCATTATTGGCGAAGCTTCTCTGCACTACCTTTCGTTTGTACCTTAAAGCCATACGACGTTTTAACGCTTCTTCCCTGATCTGAGCTATTTCTCGGACTTCTGGGAGTAGGTCGAGCTCTTTCCTTTGGATTTGGGAGTTGACCTCTTTTTTGTAGAGGATCATTCTGGGGGATCTTTCTTCGATCTCTACTGGGATCATTGCCTCCACTCCGCGAGTCAATCGGAAGGGTGATTCCCCCGTGGTAAAGTCCGGAAGGGTGATTCCCCTGTGTTGAAGTGTGGAGTTATCCGATATGCCCATAGGACTTGTGGGAGCTCTTCAGCCCAAGCTCTCTTTTTGATCTGAAGAACTTTGGTTCTTTCTGCAAAAAGTTTGCGTATTCGCCTTTGAGGAGAAAGTGTGCTTTGCTTAGGATTTGGCTACTGTTCTTGTTTCTTTTAATCGTTGCCTGACTCCTTTTGTACAAAAGTTCTAGCTTTGCTCTGACCTTTTGTTTGAGAGGTGTTCGGACTGTTTGGGTATAGATTGTCGGCTTCTCTTCTCTGTGTTCTTGCCCTGTTGTTGCCTCCGAAGGGTGCCCCTGGACTTTCGTGTGAGTCCTGGGGTTTCTCTTTTACTGCTGTATCTGATATCTGATGTTTTGCTGTTATTGTCTGAGTTGTTTCCTTATTTGTCTGAGTTGTTTGGTAATAACCCCATGGTTGACCTATGTCTTCTTGAAAAAATATTGCTGAGATGTCTACTAAGATCCCGGACGGCATGTCTGATTGACTGGATTCCATAGTTTTAATGCGTGCTACTGTGGCTGACCCTGAGTACTGTGTGCGACTTTGGAGGTTCCGTAGAATTTGTAGGGACAGGGATGAGGAGAAGAATTATGAGTTGGTGTCACCGGACCCTGAGGAGAGGGTTTGTTTTCCTTCCTTGTTGTGGTCTTGTAATGTAGACTGGATGAGGCTTCTGTTATTGCCCCCTAATTTGGTGTTGGCTAGTTTTGAAAATGCATCAGCTCGGGCATTCTGCTCCGGAGGTATGTGTCGGACTTCATATTCCCTGCAATGTCTGAGCTGTTTTCTATTTTTGTCCAGGGTCCCCCGAATTGTTCGAGCTGTTCTCTGGTTTTGTCCAGGGTCCCCCGAATTACTCGAGGTATTTTTTTCATAGTGGGATCCTCAGCTTGGTTGCTCCCTTCTATTTGTGAGGTGACTACTTGTGAATCACTGGACATGGTAAGCTCCTATCTTCTTAGCTAGCCTTAAACCAGCCAGTAGTGCCTCGTATTCAACTTGGTCATTTAGCTTGATTTGGCTTCCCTGATCGCTTTCTATAATTACACCTACACCACTCCCGGTTTTGTTTAAAGAGTCGCCCATGTAGAGTTTCCATTTTGTAGGATTTCCCGGGGTGTAAGTGTACTCTGTAATAAAGTCGGCCAGATACTGTGATTTGATGGCTGTCTGAGTTTTATGTCGAAGATCGATTTCGGATAACTTGACTGCCCACTGTAGGATTCTTCCTGCTAAATCTATTTTCTGTAGGATGCCTTCTATGGGCTAGTTGGTCCGAACTTTGATAGTGTGAGCTTGAAAATATGGGCGGAGTTGTCGAGAAGAGAGTATGAGGGCGTATGCGAACTTTTCTATCTTTTGATAGTTTAGTTTGGCCCCATGTAGAGCCTTCATGATGAAGTAGAGGGGTTGTTGTCTACTTTTATTTTCTTTAACTAGTGATGAGGCTATTGCCCGACTTCCCACTACGAGGTATAATATGAGCTTTTCACTTTCCCTTGGTCGGGTAAGAATGGGTGGTTGCCCCAAGAATTTTTGAAATCTCGGAAGGCTTGTTTGCACCCCGTTGTCGTATTCAAACCTCTCTCTCTTCCTTAATATCCCTCTTTGAGGTGTCCTTTGCGAAATGATTTAGAGATTCCTCCTCCAGCGAATCCTCCATGAACATGTCTCTCAGGAGTGTGAGGTGGACGTTCAACTCGTCCGACCTCTTTGGTGTGAGACGTTCGACTTGTCCGACCTCTTTGGTGTGAGGTGGACCTTCAACTTGTCTGACCACTTTGGTGTGAGATGGACCTTCAACTTTGTCCGACCTCTTTGGTGTGAAGTGGACCTTCAACTTTGTCCGACCTCTTTGGTGTGAGGTGGACCTTCAACTCGTCCGACCTCTTTGGTGTGAGGTGGACCTTCAACTTTGTCCGACCTCTTTGGTGTGAGGTGGACCTTCAACTCGTCCGACCTCTTTAGTGCGAGGTGGACCTTCAACGCGTCCGACCTCTTTGGTGCGAGGTGGACCTTTAACGCGTCCGACCTCTTCGGTGCGAGGTGGACCTTCAACGCGTCTAACCTCGTCGGTGTGAGGTGGACCTTCAACGCGTCTGACCTCTTTGGTGTGAGCTGAACCTTCAACGCGTCCGACCTCTTTGGTGTGAGGTGGACCTTCAATGCGTCCGACCTCTTTTGGTTTTGATTGGGCGAGTTGATGGGATCTTCTTAGTGTTGCATATTTCTCGGTAGACATCCACAAGAGACACCCGAAGGGGTGTAATTGTGGTATTTTCTAGGCTTATCTCCATGTTGATCTTCTTTTTTCTTGGACTCTATTATCCTCATCCCGAGAGGAGTAGGAATGTTCGGTTTTTGAGATCTCTCCTAGTCGAGAGTTTTCCTCTATGTTGATATACTTCTCTGCTCATTCTTGTACCTCGTTTAGAGATGTTTGGGTGCTTCCTGGATATTGAATTGCTTAAATGTCATTCTCGTAGACCATTGATGAGGCCCCTAATAGCTGCCTCTGTTGGCAGACTTTGTATGCCCATACATGTTTTGTTGAATCTTTCCATGTTGTTATGAAGGCTCTCTCGATCTCCTTGCTTGATCCCTAATAGGCTCGGTGCGTGTTTGGCTTTGTCCTTATAGATGGAGAATAACGGATTGCATCTGAGGCCTCCGTGAGATACATCTTGCTTCTGAAATTGCTAAGATGATGGCTTGGATCTGATGTGCCGTCGTACGGAGTCATGTCTGGAGCTTTGAAGTCCCTTGGGGACCTTTAGCTTTCATGATCTCTTTGGTGAATGGATCTTGGTCCTTGCAGGAGCTATCCTCATGAGAGGATCGATTAGCTTTGGTCTTGAGATCTGCTTCGAGTTTTAGGAGTTTGTCCTCCAATTACCAGCGTCGCTTTATCTCCCTTTGTAGGTCTTTCTCAGCCTCTCCCTTTATTTTAAACAGTCTTGAAGCGCCTCCATGGCTCCCACGTTTGGAGAATTCTTTTTGTTGTTGAGTTGAGGAGTATTCTTTGGTCTAGTGTCCGCGTTTTTGTGCGGCGTTCTATCCTCTAGATCTGAATCGTGGTCATTGTCATGGTCGTCCGCCATGGTGATGGGATGACTTCCAGGTTCCCCGGCAACGGCGCCAATGTTCCGGTGGTTACCTGAAACTGTAGGTCAATCTCGGTCGAGATCTTCTGTGTTGGTCGGAGCTGACGTGTCCGGCAGGTGTATAGCGGCCGGAACTGATGTGTCCGACTTGTTGGACTTGGTGATGGTGCTGATCCTTCGTCCCCAGAGGGTGGGGGGTACTTGCAAGGGACTCTGATGCTTAAGTTAGCAAGGGTATTAAGCAGGTATTGAGTAGAATCAGAGTATGAGTTATACCTGGGTGCTCCAGTGTATTTATAATGGTGAGGAGTGACCTCTCTTGAGATAAGATAGTTATCTTATCTTATCTTATCTTATCTTTGAGTGAAGTCATCTTATCTTTAGGGGAACCGCCTTTATCTTTCTGGGCTTTGGCTGCCTTTAGATTGGGCTGTTTTCCTTCATTTTAGGCCTGCTTTGGGCTCTTTTGGCGAGTTGGCCGAGCTGTTTGAGAAGAGGTCGGGCATTGGCCGAGCTCTTTGAGAAAAGGTCGGATAGTCTGACCTGAAGAGGTCGGTCGGCTTGTCGCTAAACATCCCGGGTCGGACAGCTTGACCCAGGGTATGAACAGAAGTTAACTTTAAAAATTCATACAACTCAAACTAAAGTAAGCATAGCCATATCAAAACCATAATATCACTTAGCCAATAAAAGTATCTTCTAATAAAAATCATTAGTCAACCATACATGTAAAGATTCTAAATAGCACTCTATCTTAGCCAATAAACCACAATAATAGTCAGCTTAATCTTCATTGCTTAATCTTCATTGTTACCCTGCATAATTATATAGAAAAGTAGTTAAAAAATATTCCTAATGACATTCGTAATTATAAAAATTAAATGGAACACGTAGTCATAGTAAACCAAGAAAGCATATATTAAAAAAATAACATGGTCATGGCAGAAGAGGTGAATTCAAGGAATTATCTATTATCTTGTTTCATTCAAACCATGAAAATCTACTGGTGTTTCTTTCTTCTATATTCTTTAACACAATCCTGATATGTCCCTATAGCATTTTTCATGTACTAATTAGCCATACTTTCACACTTAAATTAGATATAGGGACAAATTCATATGTACTAAGTACACAAAATCAAAAATACAACCACCAAAATTACACAAATAAATTTCAGCCATATCAATACAACTTTAGTGTTAATAAAGCCAACAAACATTTTCAGCCATAGCAATTAATGTAAATTCAAGTAAAAAACTATGGAACAAGGAATAGATAAGAACATACCACATCTAAGTTCGGAAAATATGTTGATCCATGGCCGCTATTCGCATCAATAGGAGACTGTTGGGCGTATTGTAATAAAGCTTCTAGTTCTTCTGTCCTCATTCCAGGTTCCGATCGTTGCAATAATAACTTGATCATATTTCGTAACCCATGAATCTCTTTGTCTTGTTTTTACTGTTTGGCCTCTTGTTTTTTGCTGTTGGGCCTCCATGTGTCCAAGTTTATCCTTCAGACTGGACAGTTTCTCTTTGTGCTGATTCTTGATTTCATTAATTTCAGCATATTTTTTTAAATCAGTCTTTGTCACAGATCTTCCATACAACCTTACCCGACCTGATTGTTCTTTCCCGAATAAGGCCTCAAATGCTTCCTCTTCTATTTCACCAGCAGCTTGGTGGTGTTGGAAGTCTTCCTGAATAGAAGAAACATTTAAAATTGAGGTAGTTACCGTATCCTAAATTTGAAATGTAATTATGATTAATTTAATGAACTCTTACAACAGCAGTTTGTATTTCCTCATCCACTTCTTTTCTCTTCCGACTTGTTCGGGTAGCAATGAACATCTCAAACCTTTTTGGTTCCTCCTTTGTTTCCTTTGTTGCTCGCTGCAAAACAAGATCATACTTCGATTTCTTCCTTCAATTTATGCAAATATAAATTCTAATAAATATAAATCTACTATTTACCATAGCCACTCGTACTCTTCCGAAATTGATAGGCCCCATGCGATGTGGAAACTTCACATTTTTCTTGTGTTGCTTGTTTCTTTGACTTATTGACTGGAAGTGAATAAAAAATTAGCATACAATTACTAAAACGTGCAGCATAATGAGTTAGCAAAATCTACTAGCAAGGCTGCATTATTAAGCTAAAGCACTGAACAATACCTAAAAGCAAGCATAAAATATCTATTTATAATACATTGGAGCACCTGTTCAGTTTTTTCACAACTGTAAAAATTCACACTTCACATGATCAAGTAAATTTTATAACCGAAAAAATCCATTCACATTTTTCATGATTTCCACTTCCTTCTTAGCTTTACACTTCCATTTTAGTATTCCAATTGCAAAAGGCAATGACATCTCATCTCGTGTAAAATATGCTTACCCAAACCCCTCGTCATTCAATCAATTAATTCCAGTGACCTATAAGTCAATCCAGTAAAAGCAAAATTCAGATGTGGTTTTCATGAGAAAATATATTACCCAAACCCCTCAAGAGTATATATGTTCATAGATACAGTGAACAAAATTTATACATAATTTCTTAACATATTAAAGTAAAAAAGACTCAAATTTTATATATAACTTCAGTGGGAAGGGAAAGAAAGAAAGAAAGAGGAAAATAATCAATCTCAAACTTGAAAAATGAAATATGAAACAGAACAGAATCCCACTTCCAAATCAGAAGCATCAAATGCAGAAAAATTACAAAAGTAAATTCAAGGGGAAAAGCTATTCTGCAATAAGAGATTATGTGTAAGAACTAAAAAGCTAGCTACTCAGATCCTTCATCTGCCAAATTGCTCTTTCAATAGTCATATAGGTTCACATGAAAAGTCGACATATATAGTCTTTTACCTGGATTAGAGGATGACTCCAATAATAGATCAATTTTATGAAACCACTTTCTGGTACTTGTGGGGGTCGATTCTTCACCATATCTTCAATAGTATCATAGGGAACGAAGTGCTTTTACTTAATCTTTCCTTTGAACCGCTTCCAAGCATCTCGAATCGCTTGCATTACCCACTTTTCTCCACTGTTTAGGAGGAAAAACTTGGTCTACCTGATTATAGGTAATTGTTATATGCTCTTGTGCTGAATAAAAAAATTGAAATCAATAATTACCAAGTGTCTTACGTTAACATAGTCCCACATGAACTTCTTAGCTTTAGGAGGAACAGCATGCCAACTAGTGTACAAAATACTAACGAATCTTTTATTTCTACCAATAGTGCCAACAAAACTAGTTAAATTAGAAACACTTTGGTCGGTTGGTCCTACGGGCTGTCCAAGATCAAAAGTGAATTCTTCCCGCTGTTCCATAGTCCTTGCATAAATCTCCTTGCAAGTTATTTTTCCTCGGGTTTTCTTCTTCTTTGGCTCTCCTAGTTTCATTCATTGGTCAACATCAGATTATGCTTAATTAACTCGAGCTCAACAAGCATATATAGCAAACAGGTACACAAATATAAAAATTATAAAAATTATAAATCTTACCTATGTAGTTGATACCATGAAGTGGACAAGTTTTAGCTATTCTAGAAATCGATCAAAGCACACAACTTTTAAGTTCATTCCACATCATGGACTTCACTGAATTTTAAAATACACATAAAAAGATGATTATTATTGTTATTACAGAGATGTAGGATAATAGATTATTATTCTGTGTCATAATATAAGAAAGTATAAAATACTTTCAAGCATGATGGGCAGGTCACTTTCAAGCATGATATATATGATTATATTAATTACATAACTTGCACGCAATGTATCTATTTGTAAAAAGGTATAACATGCATTGTGGCCACTGGCCAATTATGAAATTATATACTCAACATGCCTTCGCAGATAGAGATATTCATGTTGCTAATCAAAGCTTCCAGATTTAGAAATTCCACATAATAATAATTCTCCTGAAAAGTAATTAAGATAAGTGCCTTTTGCTTTAAACATGTGTCATATCAGAATCTAAGTAAACTAATGGTAGTAGGGATCAATCATAAGGTGTTCACACAATGCAAGTGGTCACAGCTTCAAACAACTAGATCTACCAGTCCAGTTTTTCTATAACAATTTAAAAAAAATAAATATTTATCATCAATAGAAACAGAGCAAAACAGTACCTTCTTCATCATCAATGTCCTCCATCACATGTTGATAATAGTCTTTATCAAGTTCCATGCTTTCTTTCCCGTCCTCACTTAGTTCAGTGCTTGGTCCTTCAATTTCCACATCTATCCCATTTTCCTGTCAGAATTCGTCAATTGTTGTAGCCTTTACTCCTGGCATCCTCTTACCCTTTGTTGATATTCCTTGTTCCAACATTGCACTTTCATTTTGTGGGGTAGTTTCAGGAGAAGGCAAAGTTGTGTCATCTTGCCTTGTTTGAGTCTCTTCATTTGTGAGTTGAATATTCTGCTACTGCCCTTTGTTGATTGTGAGTTGAGTAGAACTTGGACAACTCCGCTCTTGGCTTAGACTTGTTGACACGTCCTTGTTCATTTTACGAGTTGCTTCGAGCTTCCTTGTAAGTTCATCTGCCTCCATGTTTGTAGGCTTAGACTTCTTCAAGCCTTGTGTTGATTTTCCACGCTGCACTCCATTCTTGACTTTCTCAGCAGTAAGCATAGTCAATAGCTCCTTTCTCTTTTTATTTTCTAGCTGTTGTAGTGGAATGTTTGGCTGTACTTCCAAGGTGGTAGGCGTGGAGTTAGTCCCTTTGCTAATAGAGTCGAATGTGCTTTGCAGATGACTAAAATCTAGCTTTTTTGACGTGGACTTCTTCTGTCCTTTGGTTGCACGCATCTCCAATTGACTTTCAGGTTCATCCACCCTTCGCTCAGCTTTCTCCTTGTCATTAGCAGCTGCAACTTCCATTTCATATTTCTTGCGTTCAGTTACAATCCTTTGTCTCTTAGCCTCGAATTGTCTAAGCAAATTCTTACTTGATGTAGCTTTAAGATCAATAAATTCCTTATTCCTACACAAATAAATTAGTTAAGTAGAGTCAATATACCCATTAAAATCAATATAAGAAAAATGTAAGAGACTAATAAATTAACAAAAAATAAGTATTACTTACAAATAAAAATGTGAAGAAGAAAACTTAAGTATACATATGTACATATTAAGCAATAAATTGCTTAGGATGACCAATCAGAATCAGAATCTCCAATGAAGTCTGCCTTATATTCTTGGGCAGAAGTCACATGGGGAACCGTTTCAATAACCGTGGGTCGTAAATTAGTCCTCTCCAGAATAAGTTCACCATCATCAGCTGGTATCGCAGGGTTCGTTATACGCTCGTGTTGTTCACTATAGTGTGTTTGACAGGCCTCAGACTCAGATTCGTCGCTTGTTTTAAATAAGTCTCTTGGGACAGTTTCCATAACATAATGTTTGTTATGTTCATATGGATCTTGCACATAAAAACACTGATGTGCTTGAGATGCTAGTATAAAAGGTTCATCCTGGAAGCATTTCTTATGGAAGTGAACAATTGTAAGACCATACTTATCTCCCCCAGCATCGTACCACTCACACCGAAATAAGACAACCTTAAAACGCCCAAAATAGTCTAACTCTACTATCTCAAATAACCTGCCATAATAAGCTACATTGTCTTGGATTGGACTTTGATCTTTAGCACTTGCAAAGCTTGAAGTTAAAGCAGTTAATGTGACACCACTGTTTTGTGTTTTTCTCCTTGTGGTGGACGAAATTGTGATTCCTTTGTTATTGTATTTTGTAAAATTCATTGCTTTTTCAACTATGTGTGGACACAACTCCGTTCAACTTAACCAGCAAGTGTACTGGGTCATCCAACTAATACCTTACGTGAGTAAGGGTCGATCCCACAGAGATTGTTGGTATGAAGCAAGCTATGGTCACTTTGTAAATCTCAGTTAAGTGGATTCATAGGGTCAAATGTAATTGGATTTTAAAAGATAAAAAAAATAAAAAGGGATAGAAATACTTATGTAAATCAATAGTGGGAATTTTAGATAGGTGTGTGGAGATGCTAGAATCCTTTCGAATCTCTACTTTCTTATTGCTCTCATCCAATCCTTCTTACTCCTTTCCATGGCAAGCTGTATGTAGGGCATCACCATCATCAATGGCTACTTTTAATCCTCTCGGGAAAATGGTCCTATGCACTGTCACTGCAGGGCTAATCGTCTGGAGGCATCACCCTTGTTGATAGCTAAATCCCATCCTCTCAGTAAAAATGGTCCAAATGCTCTGTCACAGCACGGCTAATCATCTGTCGGTTCTCAATCAGGTTGAAGTAGAATCCATTGATTCTTTTGCGTTTGTCATCACGCCTAGCCTTCAGGAGTTTGAAGCTCGTCACAGTCATTCAATACCAGAATCCTACTCGGAATACCACATACAAGGTTAGACTTTCCGGATTCCCGGGATCCTACTCGGAATACCACAGACAAGGTTAGACTTTTCGGATCCCCATGAATGCCGCCATCTATCTAGCTTATACCACGAAGATTCTGTTGGGGAATCTAAGAGATATGTGCCCGGCCTAAAGTAGAACGGAAGTGGTTGTCAGTCACACGCATTCATAGGTGAGAATGATGATGAGTGTCACGGATCATCACATTCATCAAGTTGAAGTACAGCGTATATCTTGGAATAAGAATAAAAGCGAATCGAATATAAAGTAATGGTAATTGTATTGAAACTTGAGGTACAGCAGAGCTCCACACCCTTAATCTATGGTGTGCAGAAACTCCACCGTTGAAAATACATAAGTGAAAGGTTCAGGCATGGCCGAATGGCCAGCCCCCATGAAGGTGATCAAAAGACCGAATGGTCAAAAGATGACTAATACACTAGTAAAAAGTCTTATTTATACTAAACTAGCTACTACGGTTTACATGAGTAAGTAATTGATGCATAAATCCACTTCCGGGGCCCACTTGGTGTATGCTTGGGCTGAGCTTGATCTATCCACGAGCTGAGGCTTTTTTTGGAGTTGAACTCCAAGTTATAACGTGTTTTGGGCGTTCAACTCCGGATCATGACGTGTTTCTGGCGTTTAACTCCAAACAGCAGCATGTACTTGGCGTTCAACGCTAATTTATGTCATCAATTTCCGAATAAATTTTGGACTGTTATATATTGCTGGAAAGCTCTGGATGTCTACTTTTCAACTCCGTTAAGAGCGCACCATTTGGAGTTCTGTAGCTCCAGAAAATCCATTTCGAGTGCAGGGAGGTTAGATTCCAACAGCATCAGCAGTCCTTTTGTCAGCCTTTTTCAGAGTTTTGCTCAAGTCCCTCAATTTCAGCCAGAAATTACCTGAAATCACATAAAAACATACAAACTCATAGTAAAGTCCAGAAATGTGAATTTATCATAAAAACTAATGAAAACATCCCTAAAAGTAGCTTGAACTTACTAAAAACTACCTAAAAACAATGCCAAAAAGCGTATAAATTATCCGCTCATCATCTTGCCTCACGTTCCACCGTGTGAAACCTGTATCCATTAATTACATATCCAGAAAATCTTCTTGCAACAGAGCTTGGACCTCGAGATAATTCTTTTAGCCAGAAAGGCACAATTGGATCCCTCGCACGAGTTTCAAACCACTGCGCAAACGTTTTGTTGTGAACTTTTGCTTTTTTCCATTTCATTTCCCGCTGATTATTAACCTCTTCCTCATGCTCTCTATAATTAATAATAGTTAGGTTTGATCTAAAAAATATGGGTGAACATGATCGGAATAAAAAAAGTTTAATTAAGTTACCTAACATAATCTGCCACTTCTTCACAATTGTGTAATACATACACATGGGCTTGAGCAATTGATCTGTCATCTAGATTAATTGGTTCTTCATTTCCCACGCCTAACAAATGACCTTTGTTAGAAAACAACTTTGATGGCACAACTTCGTCTTCGTTAGGATCATCATCATTCCGAGGCCGCTTATTAAGTCTTGTTTGCACACCTCCATGCAAGTATCTTGAGCAGAAAGTTATGCACTCCTCAGCCAGACATGCCTCTGCAATAGAACCTTCGGGCCGACTTCTATTGTGAACATATGACTTTAATATACACATGTACCTTTTCGGAGGATACATCCAACGAAACTGCACCGGACCTTCCAATCTCACCTCATTTGATAAATGAATGGGAAGATGAACCATTATGTCAAAAAAACTAGGGGAAAGATCCTCTCAAGATGGCATAATATTTCTATAATATCTAACTCCAGTAAATCTATCTCTTCCAGTATGATGAACTTTTTGCACAAGCGACGAAAAAAGGAACTTAGTCGAATCAACAAAATGGCCACATGATCAGGAAGGATGCTTTTAATCGGTATTGGTAGTAAATAGTGAAGCATAAAGTGAGCATCGTGGGTCTTATGCCCAGAAACTTTTCTTTCTCTTAGATGTACACAGCGTGATATATTCAAAGCACTGCCATCAGGTAGCTTTGTTGTCTTCAAAACACCACAAAAAACTGACTTCTCTACAGCAGTCATAGAAAAGCATGCCTTTGCCAACTTTATTCTCTTGCCATTATTCACCTCCTTTGGTTGAAGATTTTTCCAGATACCCATTTCTTTTAAGTCATATCGAGCATTCAAATGGTCCTTTATCTTTCCTGGGATATCCAAGAGAGTTCCAATTACACTGTCAAGTATATTCTTCTCAATGTACATGACATCTAAGTTGTGACACAGTGGGTTCTTGTGCCAGTAAGGCAATTCAAAGAAAATTGATCTTTTTTTCCAATTCCATGGGAAACTATTTGATGTACTTTGCTTCTTTCCAAAGGCATTCTCAGCATTTTGTAGCATCTCAAAAATTTCGGTTCCTTCTATAACAGGTGGAGGGCGTCTTAATTCCTGCTTCCCATTAAAAGACCTTGTATTGGTTCTCCATGGATGATCCATAGGTAAAAAGACACGATGGTCCATATAAACTGTCTTCCGACTGTGTTTTAGTTGTAAGCTACTGCTATTTTTGTTGCAACAAGGGCAAGCCAACTTTTCCTTTGTACTCCACCCAGACAACATAGCATAAGCAGGAAAATCGTTGATTATCCACAAAAGAGCTGCCCGCATGTGAAAGGTCTCATTCTTTGACGCATTACAGGTTTCAACCCCTTTTTCCCACAACAACTTCAAGTCTTCTATCAATGGTTGTAGATACACATCAATGTCTTTACCAGGTGATTGTGGCCCAGGAATAAGCAAAGAAAGCATACAATATTCGGGTTTCATGCATATCCACGGAGGCAAGTTGTATACCATCAGCATCACGGGCCACGTGCTCCATGAAATGTTCATGCTACGAAATGGGTTGAACTCATCACTTGACAAGCCTAGTCTAATATTGCGAGATTCTTTTGCAAATTCTTCATCTATTTCATCAAGGTTCTTCCATGCCAAGCCATCAGCAGGATGCTTTAACGTCCCATCTTTTACGCACTCCTCATCATGCCACCTCAGACTAGCTGCCATCTTTGAGCACATAAATAATCTCTGAAGTCTTGGAATTATAGGAAAGTATCTCAGAGTCTTTGCAGGAATAAGACGACCTTTCTTGTCAGGTTGGTTCTTGCTATTATCACTGGAATTTTCAGTATATCGAGAAGTTCCACACACACAACAGTGTTTTTCATCCTTTAGTTCTTTTCTATACAGGAGGCAATCATTAGGACAAGCATCAATCTTTTTATAATCCAGACCTAAATCTCTTATCATAGACTTCGTCTTATGGAAAGATAAAGGTATGTTAATGTCAGGCATTGCCTCTTTCAATAGCTCAAGAAATGAAGTGAAGGAGGCATTGCTCCAACCGTGCAAACACTTTAACAAGTACAGACGGATGGTAAAAGATAATGTAGAAAATTTCTTGCAACCCGGGTATAACTCTTGACTTGCCCCATTTATTAAATTGTAAAACTTTTTAGCTTCTTCATTTTGACCTACAGTAACACCCTTAGAATGAGATACATCTCCAAATGCATCATTAAGCAGTCCTCAATGTCATCGCGTGCACCTTCTTCATCATCCGTGTCATCGTCAACCGCCATCGGGATTGCCCATTCGCGATGATTAATCCATGTTCTATATCCCTTAACAAATCCGTCGGCTACTAAATGGTCGAATACCACATCTCTTCTATACCAATTAATGTTACAACACCTCTTACAAGGACATTGAATTTGTCGTCCGTCCGGTTTTCCCTCAGAGTATGCAAAGTCTAAAAAACTAATAACACCATTGATATACTCTTCGCTATACCTCGGTAGATCCATCCAATCCTTTGGCATATCACAAAACCTAATGGATAATTATTAAATTTTTTAGGCGGAAAATTTATAAGGGGTCACAAAGTGAAGATTAGAAGAATAGAGGAGGCAGGGTGTTATTCGCTACAAAGGGAATGGGCAATGAAAAGGACATTCAAAGACTTGTAACTAGGTTGGGAAATAGTTCCTAGTCTTAGAAGTAATTCTCTAGAAACCCATTGAGGTAAAACAAATAAAGAGAAACATAGAATTTTTAGTACAAATATAATAAGTTAAATTGCAACTTCAAAACTAACAAATCAAAAGAATTAAAGTATGCATTGTACCTTGCCATGACACGATCAATGTTTTGACAAAATCTTCTTGGAAGACCTTAACCAAAAACTTTCGCCTTCAACCTTAACGACGAATAACTGTAAAAATTACAGACAAAAAAATTGTAATTGCCATATCCAACCATTAAACCACGAATTTAGCACAATCATCATTTAGCAAGAATTAAATTGATATAATCAAACAGATTTGGGATCCAGCAGTAGCAGCAGCAATTAAATCATTCAACAGATAACGGCAATCTAATTAAGTAAAAATACAAAATATTATTGTGTAAAACTATTTTATAAACATCACGAGGGATCAATTTGCCATTAAATAAACTAAAAACATTGTTGTAATCTCTTCTATACCATTCCGAAAAATCATTTATTTTGATCCAGCCTAAGATCTTCATAGGATCAAGTTGGGATTTGGGATCTCCCAAACTAATAAACACAAAGATTACAACAATGTTTTTAGTTTTTCACAGCTCAGTGCCACTCAGACAGAAGAAAAAGAGAATCATTTTCCTACCCAAAATTTCTACCACCAACTTGACCTGTTTTTTATTTTTTTCTTTTTTTCACTAAATACCAATAGGGCTTTTACTTTTTCTAGTCCCTTGTCCCTTCCACAAACACACATAGAAGCTTGCGGCCATACCTGGCTCACGTGATTTACTTTTCTGAAGCAATTACTGTCTTTGCACAATTGTGCCCTCCATTCCAATTTACGAGAATATCTGAAGAAAACATTTATATAAATAACCTTCTACATGTTGTTTTTATTCCCAAACAGTTAGGGAGAAAGGTCTTTTTAACCAATGATAAATTAATAATGCATAATAGTTCTCTTAATGTAACCAATATCATGGATTACATCTGTGGTGCAAGTTGAGCATCCAAACAAAATGAGTGTCTCAAGTAAAAAAAGAAAAAGAGGTTACTGAGTTTCACAGACTAGTTTAAGCTTAGAGGAGGTCCTGATTCAAAAAGAAAACTGGTATATAGATTCCTTGATTTGTTCTGTGTTACTCTCTGACAATAGCACCTACACCTTAATAATAGGGTATCTCTTCTTTCCACTTACCAAACACCCATCACATTCACGGGCTACAACAAAACAACATTTTATTACTTATTACTTATTACCACTCTATTTTTTAATTAATTAATATTCTTTTATTCTGTGAAACAGAGCACACAAGGTCTCTGTTTTGCTATCTTTCGTGGCTCTTTTGTTTGAGCTTTACACGTGCAGAGGCTTCTCTTGGAGTTAAACGCCAAGTTGTAACGTGTTTTTTGCGTTTAACTCTGGTTTGTGACGTGTTTCTAGTGTTTTACTCCAAAATGTAACATGGAACTGGCGTTGAACGCCAGTTTGCGTCGTCTAAACTCAAATAAAGTATGGACTATTATATATTGCTGGAAAGCTCTGGATGTCTACTTTCCAACGCCGTTGAGAGCGTGCCATTTGAAGTTCTTTAGCTCTAGAAAATCTATTTCGAGTGCAGGGAGGTCAGAATCCAACAGCATCAGTAGTCCTTTTTCAGCCTGAATCAGATTTTTGCTCAGGTCCCTCAATTTCAGCCAGAAAATACCTGAAATTACAGAAAAATACACAAACTCATAGTAAAGTCCAGAAATGTAAATTTTTCATAAAAACTAATAAAAACATCCCTAAAAGTAGCTAGATCCTACTAAAAACTACCTAAAATAATGCCAAAAAGCATATAAATTATCTGCTCATCACAACACCAAACTTAAATTGTTGCTTGTCCCCAAGCAACTGAAAATCAAATAGGATAAAAAGAAGAAAATATACTATAAATCTCAAAATATCAATGAATATTAATTTTAATTAGATGAGCGGGACTTGTTGCTTTTTGCTTATGAACAGTTTTGGCATCTCACTTTATCCTTTGAAGTTTAGAATGATTGGCATCTATAGGAACTCAGAGTTTAGATAGTGTTATTAATTCTCCTAGTTAAGTATGTTGATTCTTGAATGCAGCTACTTTTATGAGTCTTGGCCGTTGCCCTAAGCACTTTGTTTTCCAATATTACCACCGGATACATAAATGCCACAGACACATGACTGGGTGAACCTTTTCAGATTGTGACTCAGCTTTGCTAAAGTCCCCAGTTAGAGGTGTCCAGAGCTCTTAAGAACACTCTTTTGCTTTGGATCACGACTTTAACCACTCAGTCTCAAGCTTTTCACTTGGACCTGCATGCCACAAGCACATGGTTAGGGACAGCTTGTTTTAGCCGCTTAGGCCTGGATTTATTTCCTTGGGCCCTCCTATCCATTGATGCTCAAAGCCTTGGATCCTTTTTACCCTTGCCTTTTGGTTTTAAGGGCTATTGGCTTTTTCTGCTTGCTTTTTCTTTTTCTTTCTAATTTTTTTGCCACTTTTTTTTCGCAAGCTTTGTTCTTCACTGCTTTTTCTTGCTTCAAGAATCAATTTTATGATTTTTTAGATCATCAATAACATTTCTCTTGTTCATCATTCTTTCAAGAGCCAATAATTTTAACATTCATAAACAACAAGATAAAAAATATGCACTGTTCAAGCATTCATTCAGAAAACAAAAAGTATTGTCACCACATCAATATAATTAAACTAAATTCAAGGATGAATTCGAAAGTCATGTACTTCTTGTTCTTTTGTATTAAAAACATTTTTCATTTAAGAAAGGTGAAGGATTCATGGAATTATTCATAGCCTTAAGACATAGACACTAAACACTACTGATCATGTAATAAAGACACAAACATAGACAAACATGAAGCTTAAAAACCGAAAAACAGAGAGATAAGAACAAGGAAGTTAAGGAATGAGTCCACCTTAGTGATGATGGCGCCTTCTCCTTGAAGGACCAATGGTATTCTTGAGCTCTTCTATGTCTCTTCCTTGCCTTTGTTGCTCCTCCCTCATAGCTCTTTGATTTTCTCTAATCTCATTGAGAATGATGGAGTGCTCTTGGTGTTCCACCCTTAATTGGGTCATGTCATGACTCAATCCTTCTAGAGAAGTGTTGAGTTATTCCCAATAGTTATTTGGAGGAAAATGCATCCCTTGAGGCATCTTAGGAATTTCTTGATGATGAGCTTCCTCATGCGTCTCTTGAGATCCATGAATAGGCTCTCTTGTTTGTTCTATCCTCTTCTTAGTGATGGGCTTGTCCTCTTCAAAGAGGATGTCTCCATCTATGACAACTCCAGCTAAGTAGCATAGATGGAAAATGAGATGAGGAAAAGCTAGCCTTGCTAAGGTGGAGGGCTTTTCGGCTACTTTGTAGAGTTCTAGAGAGATGACTTCATGAACTTCTATTTCCTCTCCAATCATGATGCTATGGATCATGATGGCCCGATCCACAATTACTTCGGATCGGTTGCTAGTGGGGATGATGGAGCGTTGGATGAACTCCAACCATCCTCTAGCCACAGGCTTAAGGTCCAGTCTTCTCAATTGAACCGGCTTGCCTTTTGAGTCTCTTTTCCATTGAGCTCCTTCCACACATATGTCCATGAGGAATTGGTCCAACCTTTGATCAAAGTTGACCCTTCTAGTGTAGGGGCGTGCATCTTCTTGCATCATAGGCAAGTTGAACGCCAACCTTACATTTTCCAAACTGAAATCTAAGCATTTCCGCCGAACCATTGTAAGCCAATTCTTTGGGTTTGGGTTCATGCTTTGATCATAGTTCCTAGTGATCCATGCATTGGCATAGAACTCTTAAACAATTAAGATTCCGACTTGTTGAATAGGGTTGGTAAGAAATTCCCAACATCTTCTTTGGATCTCATGTCGGATCTCCGGATACTCATTTTTCTTGAGCATGAAAGGGACCTCGGGGATCACCTTCTTCTTGGCCACAACTTCATAGAAGTGGTCTTGATGTGCTTTTGAGGTGAATCTCTCCATCTCCCATGACTCGGAGGTGGAAGCTTTTGTCTTCCCTTTCCTCTTTCTAGAGGTTTCTCCGGCCTTAGGTGCCATCAATGGTTATGGAAAAACAAAAAAGCTATGCTTTTAGCACACCAAACTTAGAATGTTGCTCGTCCTCGAGCAAAAGAAGAAATAATATATGAAGAAGAAGAAGATATGGAGGAGAGGGAGAGAGTTGTGTGTTTTGGCCAAGGAAGAGAAGAGAGGGTTGTGTTTTGTGAAAATGAAGAAGGATGGAGGGTTTATATAGAGGAGGGAAAGGGAATGGGGTTTGGTCATTTAGGGTGGGTTTGGGTTGGAAAGAGATTTTGAATTTGAAGTTAGGTGGAGTTTATGGGGAAGAGTGGATGGATGTGAGTGGTGAAGAGGTGATGGGAAAGAGAGATTGAGGTGATTGGTGAAAGGTGTTTGGGGAAGAGTGTCATTGGATTGTGTGAAGAGGAGAGAATGTGAGTTGAGGTAGTGGAGATCCTGTGGGGTCCACAGATCCTGAGGTGTCAAGGATGAATCATCCCTGCACCAATTAGGCATGTAAAATGCCCTCTGCCTGCAATCCTGGCATTTAACGCCAGGCTGAAGCTTGTTTCTGGCGTTAAACGCCCAAATGTAGCATGTTTCTGGCGTTTAACGCCAGTCTGATGCTTGTTGTTGGCGTTAAATGCCAGCTTTCCTCAGGGTGCAATCCTGGCATTTAGACGCCAGATTGCTGTTTGTTTCTGGCATTCAACGCCAGATTCATGCTCTGTTCTGGCATCAACCAGATGCTCCTTACTGGCGTTTAAAATAAACAAGTAAGAGAAATACAAATACAATCACATGGAACACAAGTTTAACATACTGATAAAACTCTCTGAACACAAGGATCAAGCTTGCAACTATGAACTACCTCTCTCTGGTCAAATTGAAACCCACCAACATTGTGCTCAAGCATTCCTTAGGAAACTACAAAAAATTGTGGCTTGATGTCTTACAATGGACTAAGCTTCAATAGGTCAAAGTCTTACCATGGTTGAACTCATTCAAAATTAGGATCTAGTTAGTAATTCTTCTGCAAAAGATCATGCTGTGATCTTAGGAATCCTGATCCTTACCTAACCCAGAATTTTAGTAATTTAACATCAACTAACTATTGCATGTTAAAGATACTAGAATTAGAAGATGAGAGTTTTGATTAAAGGAAAAAAAATTAAATGATATTTCTGGCAAGGATTCAGTATCAATGAATAAGCTAATGAAAAAACCAACCATAAACAAAAGGAGAAATGATACATATTGATATTCCTAGATATTGTAGTATAAAAAAACCTAAAAACAATCGAATTTCAATAAACTAAGTAGGATTTTGTCTCAGATAAGCAGAGATCTAATAACTAATTAACTATGTTGCATTTTGTATCATAGTTTCTTTGATCTTTCTTTCAACTGTTTAATGTAGTTTGAATGCTTTTAAACTTGATAACACCATTATATTCAGCAGGCGTATATATAAGGAAGTAGGTCACGAAGATGAAAAATTTATAATTTGTAATTTTCCACTAATGATAATAAGTATGACTTAGTGCTAATGCTAATAGCATCACTATCATAGAGGTTTAGTCAACATTAAAATAGAGCATATGGGAATAGAAAGATCTGGCAACAGTTCAAGAAAAATTGATAGACCAACTACAATAATTTAATTTCTAGCTTATATCATATTAGTCAGAAAATTCTCTATCACACTAATGTATTCATTGATTCTAAGAAAGGAAAACAATATTCATGAAACACAACAGAATAGTTATAAATTGCTACCTACGATATCCTCAATTAGTTCTTCAACAGAATTCAAAGAAGAGCACCATTAAGGACAGCTTTTCCAGCCATATCCTTCATCTATTTCACCTTCTTGTGCACCACACTATCTTTGTCTATCAACTATTTCAGCCCTTTTTCTCTATGCATATACAAGTAGAACCATATACTTTGCTCTCTTGTGACCTCTAATTAAAGAACCATATACTACTTTTAATTTCTATGCAGAAGAACTATTCAATACTTTTTTCTATACAGAAGAAACCTTGATTCATAGAATTATTCGTGACAGAAATATATTAAGGAATCTCGATTTTCTTGTCTTATCGGAGGTAATTAAGGAAGCAATAAAGAATCATAACCAATTAGTTCCATGTGATGGTGATGAGCGGATAATTTATATGCTTTTTGGCATTGTTTTTAGGTAGTTTTTAGTATGATCTAGTTACTTTTAGGGATGTTTTCATTAGTTTTTATGTTAAATTCACATTTCTGGACTTTACTATAAGTTTGTGTGTTTTTCTGTGATTTCAGGTATTTTCTGGCTGAAATTGAGGGACCTGAGCAAAACTCTGATAAGAAGGCTGACAAAGGACTGCTGATGTTGTTGGAATCTGACCTCCCTGCACTCGAAATGAATTTTCTGGAGCTACAGAACTCAAAATGGCGCGCTCTCAATCGCGTTGGAAAGTAGACATCCAGAGCTTTCCAGCAATATAATAGTTCATACTTTATTCGAGATTTGACGACGTAAACTGGCGCTCAACGCCAGTTCTATGCTGCATTATGGAGTCAAACGCCAGAAACACGTCACGAACCAGAGTTGAACGCCCAAAACACGTTACAACTTGACGTTTAACTCCAAGAGAAGCCTCAGCTCGTGGATAGATCAAGCTCAGCCCAAGCACACACCAAGTGGGCCCCGGAAGTGAATTTATGCATCAATTACTTACCTCTGTAAACCCTAGTAGCTAGTTTAGTATAAATAGGACTTTTTACTAGTTTATTATAAATCTGGGATTGTATTATTCAATCTGGGGACGTTTAGTTCTTAGATCTTGGGGCTGGCCATTTGGCCATTGATGAGCGGATAATTTGTACGCTTTTTGGCATTGTTTTTAGTATGTTTTTAGTATGATCTAGTTAATTTTTAGTATATTTTTATTAGTTTTTAGTTAAAATTCACATTTCTGGACTTTACTATGAGTTTGTGTGTTTTTCTGTGATTTCAGGTATTTTCTGGCTGAAATTGAGGGTCCTGAGCAAAAATCTGATTCAGAGACTGAAAAGGACTGCAGATGCTGTTGGATTCTGAGCTCCCTGCACTCGAAGTGGATTTTCTGGAGCTACAGAAGCCTAATTGGCGCGCTCTCAACGGCGTTGGAAATTAGACATTCTGGGCTTTCCAGCAATA
Source organism: Arachis duranensis (assembly GCF_000817695.3). Classification (NCBI taxonomy): domain Eukaryota; kingdom Viridiplantae; phylum Streptophyta; class Magnoliopsida; order Fabales; family Fabaceae; genus Arachis; species Arachis duranensis. Next base: position 58,744,563 of record NC_029776.3, on the reverse strand, counting down.
TATGATAGTCCATACTTTGCCCAAGATTTGATGGCCCAAATCGGCGTTCAAAGTCACCCTCAGAATTCCCAGCATTAAACGCCGGAACTGGCACAAGGATGGGAGTTAAACGCCCAAACTGGCATAAAAGCTGGCGTTTAACTCCAAGAAGAGTCTCTACACGAAAATGCTTCAATGCTCAGCCCAAGCACACACCAAGTGGGCCCGGAAGTGGATTTTTATGTCATTTACTCATCTCTGTAAACCCTAGGCTACTAGTTCTCTATAAGTAGGACCTTTACTATTGTATTGAGATATCTGGGTAGTTATCTTTGTTCTGATGCTATCTTAGATCATTGGGAGGCTGGCCATTCGGCCATGCCTAGACCTTGTTCTTATGTATTTTCAACGGTGGAGTTTCTACACACCATAGATTAAGGTGTGGAGCTCTGCTGTACCTCGAGTATTAATGCAATTA
>NC_029776.3:58742921-58743800 GCF_000817695.3 Arachis duranensis | reverse complement strand
ATAAGCTTGCCATGGAAAGGAGTAAGAAGGATTGGATGAAGACAGTAGGAAAGCAGAGAGACGGAAGGGACCAAGCATCTTCATACGCTTATCTGAAATTCCCACCAATGAACTACATAAGTATCTCTATCTTTATCTTTATGTTTTATTCGTATATCACCCATATCCATTTGAGTTTGCCTGACTAAGATTTACAAGGTGACCATAGCTTGCTTCATACCAACAATCTCTGTGGGATCGACCCTTACTCGCGTAAGGTTTATTAATTGGACGACCCAGTACACTTGCTGGTTAGTTGTGCGAAGTTGTGTTTATGCCATGGTATTGAACACCAAGTTTTTGGATTCATTACCGGGGATTATTTGAATTGTGAAAAGTATTGATCACAATTTCGCGATTAATTGATTTATGAAAAGTAGTGATCACAATTTCGTGCACCAGCCATGCCTGGACCTTTCACTTATGTATTTTCAATGGTGGAGTTTCTGCACACCATAGATTAAGGGTGTGGAGCTCTGCTGTACCTCAAGTTTTAATGCAATTACTACTATTTTCTATCCAATTCGATTTATTCCTGTTCTAAGATATTCGTTGCACTTCAACTTGATGAATGTGATGATCCACACTCATCATCATTCTCACCTATGAACGTGTGTGACTGACAATCACTTCCGTTCTACCTTAGACCGGGCGCATATCTCTTGGATTCCTTGATCAGAATCTTCGTGGTATAAGCTAGAATTGATGGTGACATTCATGGGAATCCGGAAAGTCTAACCTTGTCTGTGGTATTCCGAGTAGGATTCCGGGATTGAATGACTGTGATGAGCTTCAAACTCCTGAAGGCTGGGCGTTAGTGACAGACGCAAAAGAATCACT
>NC_029776.3:58733231-58742833 GCF_000817695.3 Arachis duranensis | reverse complement strand
ATTTTCACTGAGAGGATGGGATGTAGCCATTGACAATGGTGATGCCCTACATACAGCTTGCCATAGAAAGGAGTGATGAAAAAACTAGAAGGAAGAAGTAGAAAAGCAGAGATTCAGAAGGAACACAGCACCTCCATACACCTATCTGAAATTCCCACCATTGAATTACATGAGTAACTTTATCTTTATTTTCTGTTTATTTTATTATCTTTATTTAAACCAATAATCTCTTAATCCAGTTAAATTCGCCTGACTGGGATTTACAAGATGACCATAGCTTGCTTCATACCAACAATCTCTGTGGGATCGACCCTTACTCACATAAGGTATTACTTGGACGACCCAGTGCACTTGCTAGTTAGTTGTGCGGAGTTGTGACAAAGTGTGATTCACGTTTGAGAGCACCAAGCCTTTGGAGCCATTGTTGATGATCACAATTTCGTCCACCAGATGGTCTTCTACTCAATTCAGATTTCAATAAACAACAACTGAATCACTTGAACTAAACCAAACTTCAGATTTCACTGATAATAGGCACTTAGTGTACCAAACCCCCAAATTAAAAACCCTAAATCGAAACCCTAAACCTCCAATTTCAGAACCAAATGAAAATCTATACACACCTTCTCGATGATGGTGAGCAGAGAGAAAGATGATGCTAGGCACGTGGCAACGGTCGGCACAGAGACAACAAGGGTGAGATGCAACGGTAAGAGCAGAGACAACTTGGTTGAGCGGCGACAGTGAGTGCAGATACGATGATGGTGACCAGTGATGGTGAGAGCAAAGACTACGAAGGAAGATGAACGGTCTGGGTGGCGCGCTACGATCAGTGCAAGAGGGCGACTTAGCTTCGAGCGACAGTCAGTGGTTAGTGGTGAGTGGTGTGTGGCGGTGAGTGGTGAGTGGGGGTCAATGGTTAGCTTCAATTCGCGATGCAGGAGGGTTTTCTGAGGGTGATGACGAGCGAGCTGAGGGTGATCGATGACGAGCTGAGGGTGATGCGATGAGGGTTTTCTTCTAAAAGGGTGAAATGGTTTTCTTTGTGAGCTGAGTTTGAGCTGAGGGTTTTTCTTTGTGAAAGGTGAAATGGTTTTCTTCTCTTTGAGGGAAAATTTTCACTAAGTGTGAGCTGGATAAAAAGTTAAGAGGCAAAAAATTTACAAGTGTTAAGAGGGAAAAAATTTACAAGTGTTAAGTTTTTAGTTCTAGATACATTAGGCATCACTTTTAAAATGCACCCAAAACTTAATAAATAGGCTACCCTCTAGAAGCGTTCCTTTTGATACGAAAAGTGAATCTATAGGTATCAATCTACAGCTACGCTTTATAAGTGATTTTTATAATACCTAAGGTTACACTTTTTAAATGATGCCATAATTGTGTATTCTTTTCTCTTATAAAAAGGCAATACGGAGAAAAGCGTAGCCTATTCATAGAATAGGCTACCTTTTCAAATGTAGTTTAAAAAAAGTGTAGCTGAATGGGTATTTTTCTTGTAGTGCAGTTTCTCTCCAATCCTTCTTATAACTTAAGATCTCCTTCATGAACTTAGCGTAAGAGGGTATTTGCTCAAGTGCCTCTGCAAATGAAATCTTTATTTCAAGAGTCCTGAAATAGTCTGCAAAGTGGAGCTTCTGAGGATAAGGCATCTTGGCTTTGTATTCCTCAACCTTAGTTACTGCAGGTTTATTTCCTACAGAGGTGGTTAGGAAAGCCTTCTTAGAGGGGTTGCTATCAGCACTTGTATGTGTCTGATCCCCCACTGGCGTTTGAATGCCAGGGTTGGAAGCTGGATTGGTGTTGGACGCAAATTTCTTACCTGTTTCTGGCGTTTGAACGCCAGAACTAAGCTTCCTTTGGGCGTTTAACGCCACTTCCTTGCCTGTTTGTGGCATTTGAACGCCATAACTGAGCATGAGTTGGGCGTTTAACGCTAGCCCTTCACCCTTTTCTGGCGTTTGAACACCAGAATTGTTCCTCTCTGGGCTCTTACTGTCTTCAGAGAGATTTTGGGTAGCAGCTTGTTTATTTCTTGGCTTCTTGCTGCCTTGAAGTGAGGTATTTAATGTCTTCCCACTTCTTAATTGAACTGCTTGGCACTCTTCTGTTATTTGTTTTGATAACTGCTGTTATGTTTGCTTCAACTATACTTCCATGTTCATATTAGCCATTCTTGTGTCTTGTAGTATCTCCTTGAATTCGGCTAGCTGTTTTGTTAGAAAATCTAATTGCTGATTGAATTCAGTAAATTGTTCTGCAGGACTGAGTTCAGCAGTTACTGTTTTAGCCTCTTCTTTCATGGAAGGTTCACTACTTAGGTACAGATGCTGATTCCTGGCAACTGTATCAATGAGCTCTTGAGTTTCTTTAGTTGTCTTTCTCATGTGTATAGATCCACCAGCTGAGTGGTCCAAAGACATTTGAGCTTTCTCTGTAAGGCCATAATAGAAGATGTCTAACTGCACCCACTCTGAAAACATTTCCGAGGGACATTTTCTTAGCATCTCTCTGTATCTCTCCCAGGCATCAAAACGGGATTCATTATCTCCTTGTTTAAAGCCTTGGATGTTCAGCCTTAGCTGTGTCATCCGTTTTGGAGAGAAATATTGATTCAGAAATTTTTCTGACAGCTATTTCCATGTCCTTATGCTAGCCTTAGGTTGGTTATTTAACCACCTCTTAGCTTGGTCTTTTACAGCAAATGGAAACAGTAATAATCTGTAGACATCCTGATCTACTTCCTTATCATCTACTTTGTCAGCAATTTGTAAAAACTGTGCCAGAAACTCTGTAGGTTCTTCCTGTGGAAGACCAGAATACTGGCAACTTTGCTGCACCATGATAATGAGCTGAGGATTCAACTCAAAACTACTAACTCCGATTGAGGGTACACAGATACTACTCCCATATGAAGCAGTAGTGGGGTTAGCATATGACCCCAGAGTCCTTCTGGACTGTTCATTTCCACTTAGGCGAAATAATAAAATAAAATAAAATAAAAACTAGAATAAAAATAAAAATAAAAAAATTTGAAAATATTTTATGAAGATTTTCGAAAAAGTGAGGAGAGAGAAAGTAGTTAGGATATTTTTGAAAAAGATATGATTTTAAAAATCTTAAAAGGATAAGATTTGAAAAATTTTGAAATTGAAATCTGAATTTTTATAAAAAAATTGAAATAATTGCTTAAAAATAGTTAGAAAATATATTTTTTTGATTTTTGAATTTTATTATGAAAGAGAAAAACACACAAAAGACACAAGACTTAAAATTTTTAAATCCAATACTCCTTGTTTTCGAAAATTTTGGAGGGAAAACACCAAGGCACACCAAACTTAAAAATTTTAAGATCAAAACACAAAGAAGATTCAAGAACACCTTGAAGACTCACAACAACAACAAGAACAAAAGAAAGAACACCAAACTTAAAATTTTTTTGAAAACCAAAATAAAATTTTTGAAAACTAAAGAAAAATTAACAAGAGAACACCAAACTTAAAGTTTGGCACAAGATTTAATCAAAGAAAAATTATTTTTGAAAAAGTTTTAAAAGGAAGATGCCCAATTACCAAGAACACAAACACAAGGCTCTAGCCAATTGAGCTATAAATGTAACGTGTTTTAAAGAAGTATTTTTAATAAATAATTTTTTTTTGAAAACTGATATTTTGAAAAAGCACAAGAAAAACAAGAAAAGACATAAAACAAGACAAACTAAAGATCAAACAAGGAAAATAGACAAGAACAACTTGAAGGTCAAAGATGAACAAAGAACATGCAATTCGAAAATTGAAAGACAAAGAAAAGCATGCAATTGACACCAAACTTAAAACCTGACACTAAACTCACATAAAAACTAAAAATTAATAAAGAAAAATAATATTTTTGAAAAAATTTTTGAAAAGAAAATAAAAGACTCTGACCCAAAAGATAAAATTTTCCTAATCTAAGCAACAAGATTCACCGTCAGTTGTTCAAACTCAAACAATCCCCGGCAACGGCACCAAAAACTTGGTGCACGAAAATTACACTCACACTATGTAATTCCGAACAACTAGCCAGCAAGTGCACTGGGTCGTCCAAGTAATACCTTACGTGAGTAAGGGTCGATCCCACGGAGATTGTTGGCTTGAAGCAAGCTATGGTTATCTTATTATTCTTAGTCAGGATACCAATAGGGTTCTTTAGTTTCAATTGTAAAAAGTAAAAGAGCATGAAACTAGTAATTGTTACGCAGTAATGGAAAATGTATTGGAGTTTTGGAGATGCTTTGTCTTTTAAATCTCTGCTTTCCTACTGTCATCTTCTTCACGCACGCAAGGTTCCTTCTATGGCAAGCTGTGTGTTGATGGATCACCATTGACAATGGCTACCATCTGTCCTCTCAGTGAAAATGGTCCAGGTGCGCTGTCACCGCACGGCTAATCATCTGTCAGTTCTCACTCATGCTGGAATAGGATCCATTGATCCTTTTGCATCTGTCACTACGCCCAACACTCGCGAGTTTGAAGCTCGTCAGAGTCATCCAATCCTTGAATCCTACTCGAAATACCACAGACAAGGTTTAGACTTTCCGGATTCTCAAGGATGCTGCCAATGGATTCTAGCTTATACCACGAAGACTCTGATTAAGGAATCCAAGAGATACTCCTTCAATCTAATGTAAAACGAAGGTGGTTGTCAGGCACGTGTTCATAGGTTGAGAATGGTGATGAGTGTCACGGATCATCACCTTCTTCATATTGAAGTGCGAATGAATATCTTAGATAGAAACAAGCATGTTTGAATAGAAAACAGAAATAATTGCATTAATTCATCGAGATGCTGCAGAGCTCCTCACCCCCAACAAGGGAGTTTAGAGACTCATGCCGCAAAGAGTACAAAGTTCAGATCTAAAAATGTCATGAGATACAAAATAAGTCTCTAAAAGTTGTTTAAATACTAAACTAGTAACCTAGGTTTACAGAAAATGAGTAAACTAAGATAGATAGTGCAGAAATCCACTTCTGGGGCCCACTTGGTGTGTGCTGGGGCTGAGACTTGAGCTTCTCACGTGCCTTGTCTGTTTCTGGAGTTAAAGGTCTGGTTGCAACGTGTTTCTGGCGTTTAACTCCAACTTGCAACCTGTTTCTGGCGTTCAACGCCAGAATGCTACATGGAACTGGCGTTAGATGCCAGTTTATGTCATTTATCTTCGAGAAAAGTATAGACTATTATATATTGCTGGAAAGCGCTGGATGTCTACTTTCCAACCCAATTACGAGCATGCCAATTGGACTTCTGTAGCTCCAAAAAATCTATTCCGAGTGCAAGGAGGTCAGAATCCAACAGCATCAGCAGTCCTTTTTCAGCCTGAATAAGATTTTTGCTCAGCTCCCTCAATTTCAGCCAGAAAATACCTGAAATCACAAAAAAACACACAAACTCATAGTAAAGTCCAGAAATATGAATTTTGCCTAAAAACTAATAAAAATATACTAAAAACTAACTAAAACATACTAAAAACTACATGAAATTACCCCCAAAAAGCGTATAAAATATCCGCTCATCATTTAGCTCAAAATTACTTGCTCTAGTGGGTGGTATACTGATACTTCTCCCATAGAAATCAGGAGTGAGGGCCGTATAGGACCCCAAACTTCTTCTGAACTGTTCATTCCCATTTGGGTTCTTGGTGAAGAAAGGCAGGAGAATTTGGATATTAAGAAGTAAAAAGGAAAGCTAGAATTAAAATATTTTTATTTTTATTTTTATTTATTAATTAAATTTGAAAAGAAAAAGAAAATTAAAGACTAAGATAACTAATTGATTAAAAAGATTTGAAAATTAAATAGGTGATTTTCGTAAAAAGAAGAAAGAGAAAGAGGTAAGAAGTTTTCAAAAATAGAAGAGAGAGGAATTAGTTAGGAAGTTTTGAAAAAGAGAAAAGAGAAAGGAGAGTATTAAAGAGATATCAAACTTTTAAAATTAAAATAAGATAAAACAAGTAACTAATTAAGAGAGATTTGAAAATAAGATAAGATAGGAGATTTGAGAAAGATTTGATTCTTTAAAAATTTTGAAATTTAAAATTGGAAAGGAAAAGTCAACAAGATAAGATAAGAAGTGAAAAGATTTAAAAAAGATTTGATTTTGAAAATGAAACAAGATAAGATAAAGATTTGAAAAAAAATTGAAAAGATAGTAAAAAATTTAAAAAAGATTTGAATTTTAAAATTTAAAAGAAAGATAAGATAGGAAAGAATCAAATAAAAAGGAAATATTTGAAAAGATTTAAAAATATAAGATTTGAAATTTGATTTTACTAACAAGAAAACACCAAACTAAAAAAATTTTAAATCAAGATAAAAAAAAGTGATAAGATTTTCGAAAATTTGAACAAAGATAGAAAAGATATTTTTTATTTTTTCGAATTAATGAAGAAAGAGAAAAACAACTAAAAAATACCAAACTTAAAAATTTTTAGATCAAGGACACTAGCTTTTTCGAAAATTAAAAAGAAAAACACCAAAAGACACCAAACTTAAAAATTTTAAGATCAAAACAAGAAAAGAAACAAGAATAACTTGAATACTAAGAAGAACACTCAAGAACAAATTCAAAAATTTAAAGAAAATAAAGAATAGACAAAAGACACCAAACTTAAGAACTGACACTAGACTGAAACAAAAGACAAAGAAAGATGGATTTTGAAAAAGTTTTTGAAAAAGAAAACAAGAGACACGAAACAAAATAGTAAAAAGTACCTAATCTAAGCAATTAGATAATCCAGTAGTTTGTCAAACTCGAACAATCCCTGGCAATGGCGCCAAAAACATGGTGCACGAAATTGACTCCGCAATATTCGCACAGATAGATCGGCAAGTGCACCGAGTCATCGAAGTAATACCTCAGGTGGGTGAGGGTCGATCCCACAGAGATTGTTGGTTTGAGCAAGCGCTATCTTACAGATCTTAGTCAGGTGGATAGAAAATATAGTTTGTCATGAAAATTGCATAAAAACATAATAAAGATAGAATACTTAATTGGTGTAAAATCAATTATGAGAGAATGGTTGAGGCTTCAGAGATGCTTCCTCCTTCTGGATCAACTTCTATCACTATCTATTCCAACTTTTGATGATTCATTCCATGGCAGGCTGTAAGTGACTAATGCTTGGTCAGTGGTCATTAATCTCCTCTGCTTCAGGTCAAACGCCGTGTCAGCGGTAATCTAATCTGAATGAGGATGAAGCTCTGACAGTCTATTCCCTTGGTGATCTTACTTAAAGTGCCATAGACAAGGTCAGATCTTCTGAATCAGAGAATGATGCTCCAACGATTCTAGCCTATACCACAAAGGCCGTAATCACCCTGTACCTCGGCTGCACTGATGTCTCCAAGTACCCAAAAGAAGTCGTGGATTAGCAGTCTAAGAGATGCATAATCAAGCTTGTGGTTCAATCTATCCCATCAAGGACTCGCAAGAACCCATGTAAAATAGTGATGAAGATCAAGTTACACTCCCAATTCATTTAGGATGATGAACTAAGATACATCTTAGAATGGAATCAAACATAGATTGAAATAGAATAGTGATATTATTAATCAATAAAAATTAATGGCGCTCCTAACCTTAACCTAGGAGGTTAGTGACTCAGCTTACAAAGAAATAATATATTTCAATGGGGGAGGAAGAAGATCCTAAACAAGAGTGATCTCCTCTTATATATACTAATTTGATAACTAAGAATTACAGAATTAAGATAAGCTAGTCTTGTAGTGTGAAAATCCACTTTCCAGACCCACTTGGTGAGTGTTTGAGTTGAGCTTAAGTAAAGCCATGAGTTGGTACTCCTTTATGGGAGTTGAACGCCAGCTTGGGACTCCTGTTTGGATGTTGGATGCCAGCTGCTCCTTTCTGGGCGTCCAACGCCAGGAAGAGGATAAAGTGCTGGCGTTGAACGCCAGTTTTGGACCTTCATTTCGAGAGCAAAGTATGGACTATTATATATATATCTGAAAAGCCCTGGATGTTAGCTTTCGATAGCCGTTGATAGTGCACCATTTGGACTTCTATAACTCCAGAAATGCTCCCTCGAGTGCACGGAGGTTAGATCGTGAGAGCATCTGCAGGCTTTTCTCTGTCTCTGAATCAGACTTTTTTCAAAACTCCTCAATTTCAGCTAGAAAATACCTGAAATCATCTTAGAACACACAAACTCAAAGTAGAATCCAAAAATATGAATTTTGCACTAAAACCTATGAAAATAAAATAAAACTTTAACAAAACATAATGAAAACTATATGAAAATGATGCCAAAAAGCGTATAAAATATCCGCTCATCAGTCAACTTGAGTTATGAGATGTGGATTAGGATCTACACCCATTAAAAAGTTATGCAATATAAAACAAGCTAGAGCAATTTTAGTCGTAGTATCTGTAACGACCCACATTTTTTAAAATATAAATATAAATAAGTTAAAATTTATTTTTATAAATTGGAGTTCCTTATTTTTAAAAATTACTTTATTATAAGTAATTAAATTAATTTTATAACTATTTAAATTCAATCAAATTCATATTCTTATATATATTTTTTTATTATCAAATTCTAAATCCGTCGATATAAGTAAATATCGGTACTCTCCGGTGAATTTAGCTTTACTAATACTTTATTAAATATCTTTTATTCTTAAGTTACTAATGTCATTTATATTAGTAGCTCGTATATATTTAATCCTAAAATAATTTAGGCAAATGAAAATTACTTATATATTACTAGTTGCCAATTTATTATTATTATATTATTATCATTATTATTGTTATTATTATAACTATTATTATTATATTATCCTTATTATATTATTATTACCCTTAGCTCTTTCCTTTTGGCCGAAGCGATTAAGGAAATAAAGGAAAGAAAGCCAAACATGGCTTAATGAACACATACATACATACATATATATCAACGTGACACATACATATCATTTGTTTCACTAATCCCATCACCATTTTTGCTTCAATAATTTCTTCTTGTCACCGAATGAAACTTAAGAAAGAAAGAGAGAAACCAAGTGAGAGAATGAACGTGGGTGAGGGAGAGAAATCGTAAAAACCTCTAATCTTTTGGCTTCGATTTCTTGGGATCTGTAACTCTAATAAAAAAATTTAATTTAATAAAAGTATTTGTATTCTCGATGAGTGGATAATTTATACGCTTTTTGGCATTGTTTTTAGGTAGTTTTTAGTAAGTTCAAGCTACTTTTAGGGATGTTTTCATTTGTTTTTATGTTAAATTCACATTTCTGGACTTTACTATGAGTTTGTGTGTTTTTCTGTGATTTCAGGTAATTTCTGACTGAAATTGAGGGACTTGAGCAAAACTCTGAAAAAGGCTGACAAAAATGACTGCTGATGCTGTTGGAATCTGACCTCCCTGCACTCGAAATAGATTTTCTGGAGCTACAGAACTCCAAATGGTGCGCTCTCAATGGCGTTGGAAAGTAGACATCCAGCGCTTTCCAGCAATATATAATAGTCCATACTTTATTCGGAAATTGACGACGTAACTTGGCGTTGAACGCCAAGTACATGCTGCTGTCTGGAGTTAAACGCCA
>NC_029776.3:58732716-58733124 GCF_000817695.3 Arachis duranensis | reverse complement strand
AAGCCTCAGCTCGTGGATAGATCAAGCTCAGCCCAAACATACACCAAGTGGGCCCCGGAAGGGGATTTATGCATCAATTACTTACTCATGTAAACCCTAGTAGCTAGTTTAGTATAAATAAGACTTTTTACTAGTGTAGTAGACATCTTTTGGCCATTCGGTCTTTTGATCATTCAGGGGGCTGGCCTCTCGGCCATGCCTGAACCTTTTACTTATGTATTTTCAACGGTGGAGTTTCTGCACACCATAGATTAAGGGTGTGGAGCTCTGCTGTACCTCAAGTTTCAATACAATTACTATTATTTTCTATTCAATTCTCTTTTATTTTTATTCCAAGATATACGTTGCACAACACTTTGATGAATGTGATGATCCGTGACACTCATTATCATTCTCACCTATGAACGC